>NW_016165300.1:19539-28078 GCF_001687245.7 Rhagoletis zephyria | reverse complement strand
CTGCCATTTCGATGACAATGCTGCTTCTCTGTATTTAACGTTCTCTGGACCTGCCAGTCAACTCACCTAATTGTGTTATTTCCTTCTTGTATATTTACTGAGGATTAAAACGGCATGCCGGTCGACTAAGCGGTTTGTCAAATTTAAGAGCTAAATTAATCCCACAAGCTGCTGATTAAACCTACTTTAGTATTTTCCCATGCACTTTTTTGTAGATCAAAAATAAATTTCAACTTAAATATCGATATTGCGGGTAAAGTATCGATGTGTTCGATATATCGACCTTGGAATATCGATTCAAAAAATCGAGTATCATACCATGAAATATCGATATTCAGAATAATCGATACGATATCGAACATTCTTAGATGAAATTTGTTGCTGTTCAGGTGTCATTTTGTTGCTAGATATAATCCCGATTTACATGATTCAAGTACTTGAAAGCAATTCTTGCTAATTCTCTTTTGTGTTTTCTATTTGCTTTTACAAGTTTCAATTCTGTTGAATTCAAGTTTTTGGTTCTTTAAATGGGAAGCAACGAAAATGTCAAAAGCAAAGCAAGAAAGTTGAAACGACTTGGCGGTACAGACGCATGTGTACTTGTCCCTTTTCTTCTCACCCCCTCTTCCACAAGCGAGCAGAATTGAATTCAATACTTGAACTGTGTAAAAGCAGTCTAAGTTATATATTTGCGTGGGCTTTTTATGTCTTGATATCAGCATTTAGTGCTCATTTACACACGGCGATTTTTGGTGCCGTAACTCGTCGTTTGTAGGAGAGAGCGTGACGAGGAAAGGAGAGGGGACCGAGTTGCTCGTGCTCGGGCAATACTCTCGTTCGTCTGTGTAAATTGCACCCATGAACCANTATATTTGCGTAGGCTTTTTATGTCTTGATATCAGCATTTAGTGCTCATTTACACACGGCGATTTTTGGTGCCGTAACTCGTCGTTTGTAGGAGAGAGCGTGACGAGGAAAGGAGAGGGGACCGAGTTGCTCGTGCTCGGGCAATACTCTCGTTCGTCTGTGTAAATTGCACCCATGAACCAAAAATACAAGATCACGCCTTCTTCTTAATAGCCCGTTATAATCGCATTTAGGAAAAAAGTTGGGCGACTTTGACATTAGCCGTTTGTTTACATTTGTTCGTTGTTTACAATTTGGTGGTGGCTTTTTACTGCAATTTTCTTAATTTTCGCTTGTGACAACGTGTGCACACATAAGGTAAAGAATAATTTAACACAACGACATGATTTATAGAAGAATTTGCATAATAAAAATCATTATTCATGCGTTCTACAATTACGCGGTTTTTTTTGTTCTCTTCGTTGTTTACTTCTTACAACAAAGATGGCGTGGAGATTTCAACAGCTAGAAAAGGCGTGATCTTGTGTCTTTCGTTCATGAATTGAACCGCTGTTCACAGCTGACAACAACAATTGCATACACACAAATCGCCGTGGGTAAATGAAATGAGAAGCACAAAAAGGGAATGTGAAAAATCGCGTCGACAAAAATTTCCGTGTATAAACATAGTCTTAATAAACCTTTTTGAGTACTCCTCGGGGCATGATTCAATAATACAAGGTTCGATAAAGTGACAGTTGTCTCTCTCGCACCGCTCCCTTAGCATTGGCACCGTGTTGCTTCTTTGCAAATTTACTTGGAAAAAGTGTAGCTTTCGAGTGAAATACAAATATAAGCTTTTGTGCAATATATTTATTTGTATATGCATATGAAGCATATTTAACTGATGAAAACATAAATTATTTTTAAATTGGATGTTTATATAAATCTCATAGTAGTTTTATTTTAATTTTGAGTTATTTTGCAGTTTTTATACAGCTAAATAGCACATAAATTACATAATTTACGTAGATATATCAATATTAAGTTCAATATGGCAGATTTTCTGCAAATACATTAAAATTTACAAAAGGAGTTCCACTACTAATTGCCTACTTTGCGTACTTTTCTACTACCATTTTCGCACCAAGAGATTTCATTCTTCCCCTTTCTTTGTCCTTTGCAAATTCAACATTTTGGAAGGGAGTGTCAAAACGCTGCTGTCAATAATTATCTAACCTTGTATTATCGAATCATGTCCTCGGGGTAAAATGTGATCAGGGTTGATAATGCGGAGCATCAATTTTGCTGATTCAGAGTTGCATGCAATATTACTGTGGTATGAGAGGGAGCAACAACCGTACTAAGGCAGAGTGGCACAGGTAATTTTTTAAAGAGATAATTGCTATTTATTTTCGAATATTCAGATATCCAGCTTGTAACTGGAGGCAGTGGCTTGTGAGGCTCACTAAAATCTACTCATCATATTGGAGCAGCTCCGGGTAATGGATCATTGAATGTGTTGGCTGAACTTATGACCACCATAACCAACGCAGTCTCCAACCAAATGCGTGGCTTGGATTTATACGCACTTCGATAAATAATCGAAAAAACTAGTGAAGACACCGATTGGAATGAGTGAAACGTGAGTTTTCAAGTAGTTTTCAGCGAAAACTGGTTTTCGTTTGACAGATTTTACAGGGACGAAAACACAAGTTTTAGGTCGAAAACCAGTTTTAGCAACGAAAACATGTTTTCGATGTCGGTCAGAACATGGTATTAAGTATTTTTGACGAGTTCCGCTCAAACTTGGGTGTGCTTAATGAGCTGTCTGGACGGATACGCTGGCAGGCATTGAAGTCTCTATAACTAAACAAACCTTTTTTTTTGTAATGAAGACATAAATATATTCGGAAGTTTAGACTTTTCCTTGATAAGCTCACAAAATTCAAGTTTTTAATAAAAATACGATGTGAGTTTCCAGTTTATAGAAACACAAGCGCAAATTATTATCTATTGATATTATTCTTAATTAAGCATTGATACTATACTTAACCTACATTTGGTTCATAAATATCACAATTATATATATTTTATCCTCGAAAAACCTTATTCTAATCATGAGGTGAAATTCCCCACAGTAAGTGTTGCCGTGCGCGCAAATCGAAAACGCAGCACACAACCCAAAAGCGCTCCTCGGGGCCCAATTGGTGAAAACTCCGAAAAGCTTTAGGAGTGTTAGCTATGCAAAAAATTTGTACAAGTTGGTACCAATTGTTACCAAATCGTGTTCGTTTAGCCAAAAACCCAGTAAAACTTGCAAGGAGAGAGCATAGTTTTGACATTTCATTTTGAGGGGAAGTTGCAAATTCGTGCTGGGAAAATTTTTGCCAGTAGAATTTGCAAGCAGGATTGTGGCACATGGTTGCATTTTTGTCAACTTTAATTTGAATCAACGAGTTCGTTAAATGTAAAAATTAACAATCTTGTTGCGATATAAGCTTATGGCCTTATTCATAAAAAATAAAGTAGGTTTAAAGAGCTTTATAAAGTGACGTTTTCATACATTTTTCAATTTATAAACCTTTTATAAGGCTACTTTATTTTTTATGAATAAGGCCATTAGTATCCAGCTCTTAAGAAAACGGTCAAGAAAAAATTGCCATTATTTCGCGTGTGTGTCCAAGGAATTTTGACATTTTTTATACCTCACAGCCTGTTGCCTCACTCTTTCCTCAAGAAATAATGGAACTTTTTTCACAAAAAAAACTTTAGAAATCCGTAGTAGAAAGCGTACTAAATTTCTGAAGAACTGTGTACTGCCTCAAGGAAATTTGACTCAATAAAATTTCTTAGCCATTTCTTGTACGTCATTTTATATGATTAGATTCATGAGAATGGGATCCCTCGGAAACAGACCTATTCTGGTCCGACAGATACCATTCGCACGAATCTAATCCTTCGCATTCGCTTATTCCGACAGTGCGAATCTGATTAGATCCGTGCGGATGGCATCCGTCGGATACCGTAATAGGCATGAATATTCCGCGTTCTGGAGCAGTGTAGCGTAACATTGTTTATTAACGTGTATTTCGCATGTGTTTACTACACAAATGTCAAAACAGAACTGACATTAGGGGCCAATCGCAAAATTTATAGCATTTTCTGATAGGAGGATTACTTTAGCGCCACCTTGTATTAATTCGCCTTGCTGCAAGTTTTTACGTACGAAAACGACATCCAGTAAAAACCAGTAAAATTAGTACTGGATTTTACTGGATAGTGCGTACGCGAACAGGGCTATTATGAAGCTTCAAAGATCTAAGTATCCGTCAAGAAGTTGTTTATGGAAACTACCTTCTTTTTTTTTACCAAGGAACTAGCAACTCTCTCTCGTTCTCACGATACCCATTTTTTCGAATTCGGTCAGGAATTTTTCGAAATATGGTCATTTTAAATTTTCGAAAATTCCCCCTTCGCCCCAGCATTGCCCCGAAAATATGTTTGCCATAAAAATTTTTATACCGTGTAAGTTAGAAAAAAGGGCGGACCACGCCCTCTTTTTTTGTTTTGTTCCAGCTTAATGGGCCGTATTCTGAACTTATGCCAAAGATTTATCCATGGAATATATGTATATTAACGCACGAAAACGTGATTCCGTGGACAATATTTATGTATCTGCATCAGAAGTTCTTAATTAACAAAGTTTATTTCAGACAAGTTTTATTAGCTTATTTTCTTAGTAAAAACTATGGAGCTGACTACACTTCCAACTTTGCCACCAAATTTAAACGAGGGTGTGGGAATTGTACATTTCTTGAGAAATTTATCAACAAAACTAATTATGAGTTCATCTTCAGTCCAATTACACGATGTTATAATAAAAACACTTTTTTCATCCATAACACTATGAACTGTACGAATATAAGCCTCTCGTTTTTCCTTTGGATTTTTCGGGCATAAGCTGATAGCGTCATAAGTACCTTTGTCATGCACAATGCCGAAAGGAGTGTCTATTTGTTGCAGAAAAAGTTCGTTATTTAGCAGATCGGCGACCTCGTAACGAATTATCAATTCTTGATCTTTGGCAATTTGTTTGGCCAACTCAATAGCATTGGGAGAGTAATCTACGCCAAGCAAGTCGGTATATCCCTCGCGTGCCAATTCAATTAGAAGCATGCCATTGCCACATCCCATGTCAATTATCTTTATATCTGTTGATAAATTATCCTGCTTCATTATCCAGTTTATGACGCGAATCTGGGAGTCCTCATCAAACCAAATTTCACCAACATCGCCATAATTTTTGTAGTTTTTAATTTCACGGTCGTAGCTGTTGTCCCAATATTCTTTGGTACCAAGCTCGGAGCCATTCAGCTCATCCACAGACATCTTACTTCTACACGGTATAATTGTATGTATTTGTATTAAAACAATTAATGTAATGTAAATAATAAATATAACTTTGGGCACATGTACTTGCGAGATAGAAAAATTTGCCAGTAGTAAAAACGTAACTTTTATTTTTGTTTTTACGTGAAGTTTGCTATTGCCATGATTGACGTTTTCGTATGCAAAACTTGACAACCATGGTCAGAGAACGTAGATTCTATGTTTTATGCAATACGTTCTCTGGTTAGGGATTTCAGTGGCAAAATCGATGTATTTCTTTGATTCGGTACATCGAAAAATACAACAATATTTTTGAACCCATCGACGGGAATACATCGATTTATCGATTTGCATAGGGTTTTTCAGTTATGGGCCGTATGACGTAAAGACTTAAAAAGTCTGAAATTTTAAGAAAGAGCATTTGCTTAGGTTTTATGCATACAGTCCATTATTTCACATTATTTCACGAAATAAGTTATAAGCAAAATTGTACAAAATTTCAAATTAATTAAGCTAATTATGTTTTTAACGGAAATTTTTAGAGACATTTAATTGGTTTGGCCAAACTCGCTTCTCTTTTCTTACTTATTGAAAAACTGTTTCATTTCCTTTCATTTATTACAGAATCATTAGTACAATAATGGCCGGTTACTCAGGGCCGGTTGTTCAATATCTGGTTATCCTACTTCCCGGTTAAACATCATTATCGACGTTTTCCACTCCATTCAAATAACATAAAACTTGTAAAAAGTAAAGATTAATGGCCTTACTCATAAAAAATAAAGTAGCTTTATAAAAGGTTTATAAATTCAAAAATGTATGAAGACGTCAATTTATAAAGCTCTTTAAACCTACTTCATTTTTTATGAATAAAGGGCCACTGGCACTTCTGAACCGCACCAAATTACTTACCATCATTTAAGCTAGGCACATTGCACGTCGTCCTGAATTTCGAACATAGGGCGGTATCCGGTACATACCTGTAAACAGTTACCACCTTACGATCTTATTAGGATTGCGTCGAAACAGTAGGGGAGTTATTTACCGATGAGACCGGCTCATTTTAGAGTAGCTTGAGCGTTAAGCTCAAAAAGAAATGACAGCATAAGGAAGAAAAAAACGTTATAAATAAAAATTCGTAATAATATATTGTAGATTTGGCACGTGAATACAGATAGGATTGAGAATTACATCGAAATCGAGGAAATTCAAGGTGCGCACTTCGAGAAGAAAGGTGCAATCGCAAATGATCCGTAGCGCTCGCTTAAGGCCCTACTTACAAAGTACGGCCAAAAACTCTGGTCAACACTAATCGCCAGTTAAACGTCGTTCGCCTACGTTACTACTCCATGCATATTACATTGTGTCGGTAACGTCGGCAACGATGTTTGACTGGCGATTAGTGTTAACCAGAGCTAGTGAAAACGGCCGTTAAAGTTGCTTTTATTTAGACTACTGCGAGTTGCCATTGGAATAAGAGTCCCATGTACGATCGATTTTTAGATCGAGTGGAAATTGTGGATGCATCGGTGTTTTTCGCACATCCTTATCTCTGGTTGCATTATACTTTCCGAACGCTTTCTAAAAGATGCCAAAAATTTTTTTCTGTGCCGTATTACATTTGTTGGCGAATTTGAGGAAATTTGTGCAAATTAAGAATAAATAGGAGAATAATTTATAAATATTTACTTGCTGATTTGAGAAAACATATAAATACCACGGATAGTGCAGATAATTGATTTGAAGAAATGCCCCAACGCCGGATCGGGAATCGTCGAGAAAATGGTAGAGGGGTGGTGGAGGAGGTAATATGCGTGATGGTGGGCGTGGCAGAGGCGGAGCTGGTAGAGGACGCGACGATGGTGTACGTTCTGGACGTGTAGAGAAGCGCTATGATGATCGTGGTCGTCGGGGTGGCGGTGGAGGAGGTGGTGGTGGTAGTGGTAGCAACAACGATTTTGCCGGTGAGTTAACTGCTATAGAAAAATTTGGTATATACACATGATTCAATTAGCCTGTTCCCGTACTTACGATTTGCAGGATTTGCAGGTTTTACAGGAACAGCTGTTTTCGCCTTTAATAAACCTTATGTGAACGTGGCTACGGGAACGACTTTGGACTAAATCCTGCAAGACCTGCAAATCGTAGACGTTCTGGAACGCAATAAATAATTATACATTAATACATTGCGTTTTAAAATCATTAAAATAAAATTTTAAGATTCTGAAAAATATATGTAAACAAAAGAAAATACAACGGTTTTTAAATTTCTGTGCGTTTGTTTTCTCCATGCACATATCGATGGTCCTGTACAATAACGACACAATTAAAAATTAAAAAAAAAAAACTTACTACTGTTAAGTGGCCCATGCCTCTAGTCCTTGTCGAATCCATGTCTAATCTTTTGTACTTACTTAGACTTAGACAAAGATTAGAGACAAGAGCCACTTAACAGTAGTAACAGTTTAATTTTTTTTAATTTTGAAATGTGTCGTTATTGCACAGGACCATCGATATATCGAATTGTGTTTTTCAGGACTACGCAGCGTAAACTGGTCAGACCTACGCCTGCCTCCCTTCCAGAAAAACTTTTATCAGGAGCATCCAAAAACGCGCAATCGCCCACCACACGAAGTAGAAAGATACCGCACAGCGCACCAAATAACCCTTCGTGGCCCAGCACCCAATCCCATACAATACTTCGACGAAGCTTGCTTCCCCGACTATTGTCTTAACGAAATAAGACGTCAGCGTTATACGGAACCAACGCCTATACAGGCACAAGCATGGCCAATCGCAATGAGCGGATGCAATCTCGTCGGCATCGCTAAAACAGGCTCTGGAAAAACCCTGGCTTTTACTCTCCCCGCTATAGTACACATAAACAATCAGCCCCCGTTGCAACGCGGTGATGGTCCTATTGCATTAGTCTTGGCGCCAACGCGAGAATTAGCACAACAAATACAAACTGTGGCAAATGATTTTGGGTCTAGTGTTTACGTCCGAAATACATGCATATTTGGTGGGGCACCTAAAGGCAAACAAGCAAGTGACCTCGAGCGTGGTGTCGAAATTGTGATTGCAACTCCCGGACGATTGTTGGACTTTTTAGCAACGGGTGTTACAAATCTGCGGCGCTGTACATACTTAGTGTTGGATGAAGCCGACCGCATGCTGGATATGGGATTTGAACCACAAATACGGAAAATACTCGGACAAATAAGACCGGATAGACAAATATTGATGTGGAGTGCCACATGGCCAAAAGAAGTGAGGCAGCTTGCTGAAGATTTTCTTGGAT
>NW_016165300.1:0-14990 GCF_001687245.7 Rhagoletis zephyria | reverse complement strand
CTTCTCATTAAACCATGTTCGAATCGTGGAAATTTTGGAAGATCACAGGGTTGCTTTTAGCATTTAGATTCTAAATGCAAAGATTGAGTTGCATTTAGATGACGAATTTTGTATGGATAAATGTACATTTAGAGTAGCATTTAGAGCTAAATGCGCTAAATGTACATTTACGCGTAAGCAAAAACAGGCCATTAGCAACTTTTCACTCTAAGCTAGCGATATGTATGATATGTGTATAAATGTTTGTATAATGAAAACGTCGCACACCGTCCTCGAGAGGGTTCACAACTGAAAATTACACGTTTGTCAGAAAATGCGAAAAACTATTTTTTTAAGCACCTGATAATCATATGGGCAAGGGAGACATTATCTAAGGTTTTTTTAACAAGTTATAACAAAAATTTCCTCCAGCTTTTGCTGAAAGATAAATAAAAGCTCCGTGTACATTTTTAGCGCATAAATTCAAAAATGCTAAATTTTGAGTTGTGCCTCTTTTGAAGATGGTGTGCGATATGTATGTATGTATCATAATGTAATATTCGTATCCTTAAAAAATGATTGCCAACCGAGGAATTTGAAATTTCTTTATACCTTTCTCCTTATGCTTTCGCTCTTTGTTGGCCTTGCTGACCATCTTTGCCCCGCCGGCATTACACTTCTTGTTGATATTACGCATCGGCTCACAGCTGGACTCTGCGGCGGCGTCAGTTCCGCCTGCCGGATTGACTGCTGCTGTCGATTTCAATATGTCTTGCCTCGTCATTTGACCATTAACGCATTCCGACCAGGCACCCTTTTCATAGCGACATGCTGTGAAGGAAAAAAAAGAAAGAGCAATTAATATGTATAAGCGTTTTATAAAAAAGGTTTTAACTTAGCGTATGATGTAATGTTGAAAAAGTATTAAAACAAATGCATTTATGTGCGTTGGTATTAGGTTAATTAAACTTTTCTCAAAATTATACAGTGGGACAAGATCAAAAATTTTTCACGGCCAAAATTCAACTCTCATTCAACGAAAGTTTGCAGTGAAAATAGTTTTCATCACTTCACACACAATTTGCCAAAATGCGTTATTTTCTAGACCTTCGGATGGTTTGTTTAAAAATGTCATTTGTTAAAAAAGAAATTATACATATAGTATGTACAAATCATCAGTGATACTTGTGATTAAATTTTCTATACAAATCGGAAAGTTTAATATTTTTTGAAATTTTTTCAGCACGAAAAGCAACCTAAAAACCCATTATTAGTTTTTCACTATTTTTTTAGAAGCCCATAACTACGCAAACAAACTACGATATTTCAGTAAATATTGAATCCAAATTGTTGAAAACTAGTACGTGGAGTAGAATTTCGGTACAAAATATCTGTGTTCGTATGGAAAAGTAGCTTATGTCGAAAGGCCGGCTTTAGTATAATGCGGCATTCCCTTTATTTTTTAAACGACAAGGAATTTTTTGATGAGACTTAAAAAAAATATTGACTTGCTTGTATCGGAACTATTTCTTGCACGTTTATTTGCTAAAAGTTGTTTAACGGCTTAGCGCCCGTAACTCATTCGCAATCGTATGCTGCGAATGCCGATTTATACTAAAGCCAGCCTTTCGAAATAAGCTACTTTTCCATACGAACACAGATATTATTATTATGAAATGCTCTATCTCAGTAGTCTCCCTTCACCAATCTTAACCAAACTCGGTACGAACTTTGCCTTGGGCCTAGCTAAGAAATCTGTTGAAAATCTTGCAAATCGCACAATAATCACGCCCACCTACCACATAACGGTAATTTACAGAAGAACGAAAACTGCTATAAATCAGTAACTACTTAAATTAATTCCTTTAAAATCGATTATTGCAATATCCACTTAACAGAAAATTAGAATACTATAAATTTTTAGATAATAGGCGTGGCGCCGCCCACAAGTGCGTATCTTGGTAACTGATTTATCAATATCCATCAAATTCGGTGCACTTAACAACCTTGGCACGGAAAAGCGATTCGTTAAAAATTATTCAAATCGTACCAAAAATTACACCCGCTTCCCGTATAACGGTAAATTTCAGAAATACGCACCCTAATTTACTCCAAGTTAATAGTTACAACAACCTCTTAACAATATATAAAACTGCTATAGATCTTTGGGAATTGGGCATGGCACCGCCCACTTTATGACTACAAAGGTGTATCTCGGTAACCACTTTATCGATGTCTACCAAACTTGGTTCAATTATATCATTAAGTCTAACTCAGCATATTATCGAAAACGTTTGAAACCGGGAAAAACGGTCCTGATTATCATGCAGGGGTAGTGTAGAGAAAGTTGAAACGACGATACTTGATACCTGCGCCGGTATAAAAAGTTTGATTTCGGCCGAACTTATACTTCTTTACTTGTTTTCATTTTAATCTTTATCTTTTCCTATACTTTAATCCTGATCTTTACCTTCATTGTTTGTTTTCATCTACATATTCACCCCCGAATTTGTCATTCTAATAAGCATTTAAATTTACTTTCCTCTTTGTATTTATATATATGTAGGTATCTTTAGCTTTATTTTAATATTCTTAAAGCACACAAGTCTTATTCCTCAACTTCTGCTTGGCACGTTTATTTAATTCAGTGCCAATATTCAAAGCATACATTAAGAAGGCATTTCCTCCTCATTTATGTAGATAAATATATGGCGTTTGTATTAGTGCAAATTTTTAATTGATTTTTTCGCTTTATTGTAAACTAATTTGAAATTTGAGTAATGCACCTCAGCTTCAAAACATTTTTCAAGAAATTGGACGCATTTTGATGAAATTGAATGATTTTTTTGTTTTAATTTTACACAAAGTTTAAAACTTGGACTTACATGATTTTTGTTATAAAATAAACTACGTTTTTATTAAAAAACTTATTAAAGTTAATTGAAAAAAAAAACTCAAAACTTATTAGTATGCGCTGACTTTATAATTATGTCGCTATATATTTTGATTTGAATGGCTTATTTAATACTTTAGGGGCGTTAAGTAAAAATTGGTATGGTTTTTAAGATGCGCAGCAAATGTAAGTTTTTTACTACAAACAACTTAGCGAACTAAATCGTATTTGGAATAATTTAAAAATCTATGGAGGGTATTTTGAATACTTTGCTGTTTTAGTTTTTGGTTTTAATTCTTTCTCATGCATTCCATGGCTTTTGAAACTGCTAATCGCATTAGATTCTTGCGTGGTTGGGCCACTGAGAAAAAAGGCTGCTGGGGCGTATGAGTGATAAACAGCATAGGAAAGATTGATAGAAACGTTGACGTTTGTGCTTTACGCATATAGAGTACATATGTATGTATGTATGCAGTTACGCGATGGGGAAAAATATTATGAATACGCTTTTTGTGCGGATTTTTGTGCATTCAAATATATGTACATATGTATACTAGGCTGGGTCGATTTTGATTAGGGGAAAATAAAGGCCATTTGATTGTATTGTAATAATGATATTATTTTGTCTTAACACTAAGCAAATACTAACTGGCAACAAAAGATAAAAATAAAGCCTAATTATCAAAATTTTTGAAAAACTTTGGTTGCTAATTTCTAAGGAATGCGTTAACCGATTGAAGCAAGCGATATAATTTTTCAACGGGACTTTAAGCTATCAATCTATTTACACAGAAAATGTAATAAATAATCTTTTCACACACATAAATATAAAAACTGTTTCGAGAAAAAACTCTTTACTGTCTTTCGAAATACTAATTGAAAGATCTGCTAACGAGGAGGTCTTAGCGTTATGCTATTGGCCTTTTAACAATAAGTTTTTTAAAAATGAAATTAAATTACAGAAGTATATATATTATTCTTTTTAAAACAATAAAGATTAATAAATAAAAGAAAATAAAAAAATATAAATTAAAAATAGAAGAAAAAACTAGCAAAAATAAAGGGAAATATTTAAAAAAATGTATGTAATTAAAAGAAATTCTTTTTTAGAACAATCAAAAATTAAATTGAAAAAAAAAAATGAAATCAAGCAGAAGAAAAAAAATTTTAAAATTAAAAAAAATAAAACTAAATACTTTTATCCTTATAACAAAATCCAAAAATTAAATGATCCTAAAAATTAGGAGAAATAACAACGTATATTTCTTCTTAAAAGACAAATCTAAAGATTAGAATAAACTAACAACAGAAAACAAATTAAATACAAAAGTTAAAAGTAAACAAAATTTAAAAAAAAATATTTTTCTTTTTCAAACAATAAAATAAAAAAATTAAAGAAAATGCCACCAAAAAAATATTAAAACAGAAAAAAAAATTAAATAAGTTCGTTAAAATTAAATGAAATTAATAAAAAAATATTCTTTTGTTTTGAAGGACATCTAAAAATTAAAGGTAATTAAATAAAAATAAACATAGCAAAGAAAAAATAAATAAAAGTTTCTCGAAACTAAATGAAATTAATAATTATATAGAAATATATAACCTAATTGAAAAATAAAAAATCTAAATCAAAAAAAGAAAAAAATTCCGCCGACCGAGGCTCGAACTCGCATCTCTCGAATAACACGCTTGTGCTTTGTTCCCTCGGCCATTCCGTCTGTTGCAGGGACGCGAGTTAAATGAGTGGTGAATGAGAGAGCTTTTTTTCTAAGAATTTTGTGCTAGAAAGGAAAATTCTTTCGAAGTATGTTGCTATCTGCCTTTCATTTCCCTTGCAGAAGACTTTTTACTATCTTAGTCAGAATTGCTCTTTAATTATTAATCTTTTGTTTATGTTATAATCATCGTTGTGCTATAAAGGAGCTTTGTTTAATAAATGAAATGAAGTTAAATAATGCTGTGATGGGATTCTTCAAGTTAAAACAAAAATATTTTTGTAAATCTAAAAAATTAAAAAAATACCTGTTTTAAATATATATCGAAGGTCCCATATTTGTTTGCATAAACAAAATTTTTCTACGGTCACGGAAAATATAGTTTTGTGAACTGCACCTACCGAAAATGTGCCTAAATTCGCAATATGTTGACAAAACGGAAGGTATGTATATTCGGAATCTGAACCGTAAGCACACCATAGAAATATGATGTCTGTTTTTGCCGTCTCTCGTCTGTAGACCAGCGAAATAATCCAGAGAGCGATCTATATGTTTGTTGAAAAAAGGTAATTTGAAGTGCAACCCCTAAACTATGGAGCTGCCACATAGTGATTTGATTATATTATTTGGGTTTCCAGATTAATTCTCTAATGTAACCACCAAACCGTTTTCCTAAACCTAGAATTCGTACAAGGATCTGTATTATCCGACCAGTGTGCTGTTTTTACTAATGGGGATCGCTGCGCGGGCTCTTACACCTAGAATAAAATTATAATATTTTACATGCTCGCAGTTGACCCTCAAAAAGCAGAATCTTTTCACTATTACAAAAGCAGTAAAGGAAAATACAAATTTCGACCCACACTAATGTATACTCATTGGAACAAAGTCACGCATACGCCATGCAGCACAAAGTATTTATGAATGTTTGTCTTCTGAAAATTCTAATTAAAATATTAAAATGCGCTTGAGTGATACGCATGAAAGTAAAGTAAAAAGCTGTATAGTCGCGGAATAAATGCAATGCGGTCGCAGTTGACATTTTCGAGCGCAGAGTGTCAGCGACTAATGATTGCTGACTGTTGGCTGCCCAAACAGTTTAAAGCCTTTTTTTTGCAGATTTCATGCGTTTTCACTCACTTGCATTTTAATTGCACTTTGTTCTGGGCTAAGCCTGCAGGCATATTGTATTGTATAAATCTTTATGAGCAAACATATTTTACGTATTTTATTTATTTGTACATATGTGTGTATATGTGTCCGCCTGCTCTAATTAAATTGACTGTATTACTGGTTACTAGCAGTCAAGGCAGCCGCAACCAAATACCCTCAATACTAGAACATATATATGCACGTACATATGTATGTACGTATCTACATATGGGTTTGTATGTGCTTATGCGTGTACACACAACGTCANAACATAAAGCTTTGTTTTGTATTACCAAACTATGAAATAGCATCTGCGAAGCACAGAATAGAAGCGTATTTGAACGAAAAAGCCGCCGAACACATATCTATGTAAAGTAAACAAGCCCCCCGCTGCATCCCTTATTCGATAGTTCTGAAATAGTTCTAAATTCGACAAATAGGATCTAGTTCGTTCTGCATCCCTTTTTCTATAGTTCCGAACCATTTCTAAATTCGTCACTTTAGATATAGATTTGTAGTGAAAAAAACTGAATAAAATTAGTTTCTTAAAAGTACCACTTTTCGCCGATTTTGGACTGGTGGGGATCTAGTTCCTATCGGACGAGTTCCTTTTTGGCGATAAAGACCTAGTACGGAACTAGAAATTTGATTCACTAGTCCGCGGTTTCCCTGCAGGGTATGTACATATGTACATACTCGTACATAAAGCTTGTGACTGTGAGTGTGATATGCATACCTTCGCTTGCGCTGTGTAAGTGCACAGCAGCCACGACTTTCACTTTTAGCGAATACCCCAATTAAAACTGCAAAATTGTATTTCATTTATTTATTTTTTTTTCACTACCGTGCCGTGCTCACAATTTATGTAATTACAGTCGACGATTGTCGCAGCGGAAGCTTAAGAAAACCAAATTTTACTCTTCATATTCTCGTTATGATGTGAAATGGTTAGTGGGTGTAACTGCAGCTGCACAGTTTATTTCCTCTTCAAATTGCAGAAAAAAAATGGCGCATTTCCGTTAGACTCCATTCATTGTGGAATAGTACGAGGGGAAGTTTACATTTAAGCGGATGCAAATGGACGAGAACAGAAGGTAAAAGCATTTTCAGCCATATTTTTATAGCTCTCTACCTATGCACCTGAATGTGGTGCCATGAGAAAACTAATATGTATGGGAAAGCCAGTGGTTGCGAACGGATGGGCTTTTAGTGATTTAGGAATTATGGCTAGTAGTTCGTATTAGTTTCCTTGCTTAATGATTTTCATTTACCTTTAACTGTGGCGGTGGTGGTAAAATTTACCCTCTCGCTCCAGCAACTTGATTCTCTCAGTATCTTCTCATTTCGTTGTCTTTATTGATCAGTTATATTTTTGCGGTGGAAAGTGTAGCGTGGGCGGGGAAATGCTGATGCTGGTCGAAAAATTGCCACTCCTCAACGTTTATGCAACTTTTTCTTTGAAAGAAGGTTGACCCGTATTTTTTTACAATAACATTTTTTTTAATATGATCTCTTTTATTTCTTTAAATATATATATTTGGCTGTTAAAAGATGCCCCTTAAGGTTTAGACAAATTTTTATTTTACACTTTTTTATAAGTTTACTATGTGATGTTTTCGTTCTTGTGAATAAAGTGCGACTTTTGTTGGTTTTAAAAGAAAAAATAAAATTTTGTATTTATTTCAACTTAAAAATCGAGTAGCTTAGTTTACCAGAAAAAATATTTATGAAATGACCAATTTGTATTCAAATTTCTATCTAAAATTCTAAGGGGTAAAATTTAACACTAGGTCACAGACTATGTCCAAAAAATTCACCTCCATAGTTAAAGGTTAAGTTATGGTAAGTTTAAGCATACAAACCATGCATTTGAATTTACGAAATTTAAATATGTTTACTTATAAACGTAGATATATTTTAAATGTGCGAGGATTATTCCCTAAAATGTTCGTTTAATATTCTTTTGACGACTTCCAACCAAACGATCGAATACGCTTGAGACGAGATCAAAATCTCAAATCATTCAATAGTTACTGAGAAGGAATGTGCTTCGTCCGGCGCAAAATTAATTTTTTATTTTTTTGAAAGATTTTGGTCCAAAAAGTGTATGTTCATGAAGGAGTTCTTGAAACTGTCCAACGACTTCAAGTGCTTCACGGCACGGTTAATCGCACAACGAAATAAATTTAAAGAACTTTTTCCTCTTAACTCCCTGGAGGCAATAATGATCTGGTGCGATGGTGAATCTGTGCTGGAATCTATATTCGGATCTGTATAAATAGTATAGTTGGTAGTAGCAATTTCACAGAAATCAAATAAACATAGTCTAATTCCAGATGAAATACCTTAAATGTTTTATCAAAGAGCGCAATGGTTTTGGGTGGTTCAGCATGTCGATGTAATCGGGCATTCACAGCACATTTTCTCACTTGAAGATTTTTAGTAATAATTCGACTGCAGCACCACGCGGCCGCTCTCTAATCTCGAATATGAACCAAATCGTAAATACGAGTTTTATTAATAACTCGACTCCCAAGCTCCTTGGCGGCTCAAACTATGAATTTAAACTATCCAGAGATCCAACCAAATACACACAAAAAGTTTGTTAAAATCGGTTTACTCACAAACACACGTACAGAAGAATTATATACACATACATACTAGGGTGCACATCGAAAATGCTTTTTTTTTTGGAAATTTCAGGACTCTACCCTCTAATGTTATGGTTTTTATGCGAAATATTATTGCCAATTTTTATAGATTTTTTAGCGGTCATTTAGAGGTCGCGACCTGTCGATTTAGGTCAGAGAATACGATTTTTTAAATTTCTGAGTTTTTGAATGACATTTTTTTTTTACGATTTCAAAGATCGAATACGATCTGAGAAAAGGATATGTAGGCCTTTAAATGGTATAAATAATATATTGTCGGACTTGGCTTGTTGGGATTTTTTTTATCGGGTAAAATAAAAAAAAACCCATATTTCTCTTAAATTTTTTTAAATCTTGAGCATCGATAATTTCCACAATTTCAAAATATGTCTATCTAAAATTAAATCTATTTTTAAATAAACTGATAGCTCATTTATTGCAATCGCGTAAAAATTGTCGAAGTTTGGCCACTTTTTTTTTAAATACGGCCTTGAATTTACATATATTGTTTATGTACCGGACTTGCAGATTTTTTTTTAGCAGTGTGGCTAAGCAATTCATCAATATTTATTAAAAATTGATCTACATATACGATCGCTTTTTAGCAAAGAAGTGGTTTTCCAGCAAACTTTTGGAAAAGGGGGGGGTGGCACCGCCCACTTATATGATATATGCGTCAATAAGAAACTACTTGACCGATATTGAACAAATTTGGTATACACATTGTGCTTAAGTACCGTCTTGAATATTTTTGAAATCGCAGATAAAGAAAAAGGAAAGAAAGTGTTGGGAAAACTTTCACACTTAAATAGGCCGCATTTTGTGTCACGCTTGGCATTGCAACACGTAGATGGAAATCTGTGTACGAAAAGCTGTGCACTGAGACGTGTCACCATTAATAAAATGCAGCAAAAGTGGCAACAAGCGCAAGCAGCTATGTGCTTATGTGTGTATCTATCTATGAGAGTAGTATTCATGCCTCTGATGACATACTTAAATATGTACATACATACATACCTACATATGCCGATGGCTACATACTACATATACATATGTTGATAGTTAAGTCAATGGGGAAGTGTAAAATTCCATTGGTCTTTGTTATTTCTTTTAGCCTGTAGTATGTGGGCGGTTTTAAGTGCTAGCCCTTTGTCCGTAACAATAGTTCTTTTGGGCAAAACATCAATGCCGTCACTAAGGACATCCTGTTTTGAATTTTTTAGATAAACATTCTCTTTTATGTTTCCTCTTTCTTCTATCCCCTGCATATTTTGTGTTTAAAAAATTTATAGAGAACGTTCAGAGTTCCTTGTTTCGAAGGACGCATACTTTTTTCACACCTTCAAAGAATATAATATGCTTCAGGTTTTACATTTATTCATGTCAGTTTTGATACTTACTTAATAGTGTTTTGAAAATTTTTAAATTTTTAAGCTGCCCCTGTCATTGCTTCTTTGATTTTAGCATCCTGCCTTTTGACCAGTAGGCAACCAGAAGAGAACCGAAAGTGT
The DNA here is from genome assembly GCF_001687245.7 of Rhagoletis zephyria. Classification (NCBI taxonomy): domain Eukaryota; kingdom Metazoa; phylum Arthropoda; class Insecta; order Diptera; family Tephritidae; genus Rhagoletis; species Rhagoletis zephyria. The sequence continues at coordinate 5,089 of NW_016165300.1, read as the reverse complement.
CGCCTGTGGCCATTCTGTGCATCTTGCCACCTGCACCTGCTTGCATGCTCATGGCATACCATATTGCCTCTAGAACGTAGGAAGATAGTAAAAAAAGCTGCATGTGTAAATTTTGCTGTTTGGAGGTAACTTTTGTCGCAAAATATTACATACATACATAGTATAACGGTTTACAAAAGACTGCCGAAGTGAAGAAAATCATGTAAAATGCTTGGCACGTTCAACGCACACTTATACGGCAACTACCTTACGCCATTTTTTCCCTTTCTTTACTATCAAACATGCTATGATGCATTATTGTTGCTTTGTTAGAACTACTACAGTTGCATCAAGTGCGCAATTTCGCACTTTAAGCAATTGAAGTGAAAATTTTCCTTTCAGCATTTGCTTTTTGTTCTCCCCTTGTTCTCTTTTCTACTTAGTTCATTCATGTTATGGACAAGGAAGAGACGAAGGAAAAAAAAATACATTTTCAAGTGACAAATACAAGTCCGCATGCACTCGCTTACTTTTAAAAGAACTTACTTACTTCAGCATGTCATAGCTGTGCACATTCACACCCACTCACAAACGTACATACATATGTACATATGTTCCTATGCATANGTGTGCACGTCAAGGTCAAGCATCTTTTGGCCAGGTGCTAACCTGTTTGCCAGTACCAGCTGCACTTCGAATAATTTTTTGAATACATAACTTGCATGCTGCTGGTGAGTGAATGCATTAGGAAGAAGGTGAAAAATATAAAAAAACGCCAGAAAAATGAAATGGCGCTGTCCTCTTTTACCGTTTTCGCTCCTTTGCTGTTATTCAAAGTCAAATCAACTTGGCCACGTCTTCCTTGCTCTTCAGCACTACCAGATCGTTGAAATGTCGATGAAATAGTTTTGGAGGACAAGCTAAGATTTGAAAAGCAATCGCTAATGTTAGTGTGCTCTAGTGAATTTTGGAAAATGAGCAATGCAATATTTTTTTTCATATTGAGTATTTCATAGGTTTCAGACGTGGAACGAGAATGATTTAGAAATTAAAATTATTGAAGATTAAGTAATAGATTTATTTAAAATCAGCAACCAAACTACGAGGCGTATGAGTAACTGATTTAAAGTTTACATACATACATAGACTGAGGGGAAAAAATATTAAAATCAGTCTCAAACGTAGTTGAATATACTATAAACGTCAACGAAAGTACTGTATAGCGGTAAATATATAAATATATATATATGCAGCCGCCTGCCTGTCATGTGCATTAAGGTACATAAATAGCATCCTCATTTACGGCTAAGTACTTCTGTCTGATAAACGTTAGTGAAAACTCCGCAGCCAACCCGATTGCCTAACATGGAACCATCCATGAAAAGATTTAATATCCCCCTTCTTCATGGTCCTGGTGTGTTTTAGGTAACTTACCTTTTGAAGTTTTGCTCGGAAGTTATCTTAACCGAAACTCTGGAAATTATTCTTCTTTCACTTAGTGTCACTAAGGGCCGCACAGTGGGGCAAAAAAGGTTGCTGTGGACAAATCAATTTTTAGAGCCCAAATATGAACCGATTTCAAGTTTTTTTCCTAATTAAAAGATAATTAAATTTTGCGTCGATCTGTCAGTGCCAATTTTTAAAAAAAGCTTCGATATATTAAGAGGGCGTGGCACCTCCCATACAAACTGAAGTTTTCACACAACATATCTCTGGAAGTATTCATCGAAGAGTGCTGCAATTTAGTACAGCGATATATAATATGAACTCCAAACTCATGGAAAAAAATGGGAGTTGTTGAAAAAGGGGTTGTGGCACCTCACATACAAACTGAATTTCTCACACTACATACACATTCTAATGTGAGAAACTCAGTTTGTATGTGAGGTGCCACGCCCCCTTTTTCAATAACTCCCATTTTTTCCATGAGTTTGACATTGCAGCAATCTACGATGAATACTTCCAGAGATATGTTGTGTGAAAACTTTAGTTGGTATGGGGGGAAACTAGAAATCAGTTCTTATTTGGGCTCTCAAAATTGATTTGTCCACAGCGACCTATTTTGCCCCACTGTTGGCCCGTCGAGAAAACGGCCTAATAAGTTGAAACACAGCGAATATACCTCATAAAGCATTTTATTAGAAAATTTATCTAGTAAATTGACATTAAGCTTGAATTATTATGAGGAAAATTTTTCATATAAGTACCATGTATATAGTATGTGCATATGTACATTAGTGTGCCTATCTGCCACACTGCTCAAAAAATCTGAAATTCCGGTACATACACACATATGAATTCAGGGCCGTATGTAAGAAAAGTTGCCTAAATTCGACAATTTGTATGCGATTGCAATAAATAAGGTTTATTTGAAAATAGAATTAATTTTAGATAGTACACCATATTTGGAAATTGTAGAAATTATGGATGGTCAAATTAAAAAAAAAATCAAGAGAAATATGGGTCCTTTTTTAATTTACCCGATAAAAAATCCCAACAAGCCTAGTCCGACAATAGGTTATTCTTACCATTTTAAAGGCCTATATATCCTCTTTTTAAATCATATTCGATCTGTGAAATCTAATCAAAAATAGTCATTCAAAAACTGGTAAATCTACAAAATCATATTTTCTGACCTAAATCGACATGTCGCGACCTCTAAATGACCATTGAAAAAACTATAAAAGTAGGTAATAATATTTCTCATAAAAACGAATAAAATTACGGGGTATGGTCTTGAAAGTTCCAAAAAAAAATGCATTTTCGATGGGCACCTTAATGTACGTAGTAAGAAAATATGTATTTAATTATGTCAATGAGCTATGAGGACTTCAGTCTTTGACATTAGGAAACGTATTGCACAATCGGTCTGATTTCAGTCTTGTATTTCATCTTTTTTGAACTTGCAAAGGTATCGGACACGTGGAAAATTGTGCAGTAAAAATGTGAACGGACACAAAAAATAGTGTGTACATGCAAAGATGAGGAATTCGAATTTTTGTTCATTCTTGATTGCTTTGGGAGTTGGGCTGGTGAATGTAAGTAGTTAGTATGAATATGTGATCGGTTTACATTTTTGCCAAATCACTGTGGGGGTGTATGGTTTTTACTTTACTGCATCTCTTATGAATGTGATCGAATTTCGTTGTTTGCTTTTGCTCCTTTTATATACAGGTGTATATGTATTTGCAAATTTGTTTGGTTAGTGTTTAATTAATATTAAAAAAACTGATACATAATGGGCCTTATGCATAAAAAGTGAGCTTAAGCTCAGACTCAATTTTTGCACTGAAAGGGTGAGCTCAAGCTCAAGAATTTGTACTGAAAATCGAGTCGGAGCTTAAGCTCACTTTTTATGCATGAGGCCCAATATGTTTATAATTTTTTTTTGTACATACAAATATAAGTCCCGTGATTTTTATTACTAAAAGAAAAAAAAAGAAAGCCCTTCGGCGTTGATTCCATACAACTTGGGGTTCAGCCCCCAAGAAAGTTAATTTCCCCCCGAGTTATTGCACAATACGGTTTTGGTTTTATATTAAATAGATACTTTGGAAAAAATCTCATTTTAGTTGAGAGAACCACATTCAATATTTAGTCATAAATAATTGTGCTATTGAAAAGCCGATTTTTCTTTCGCAAAATCCTAATTATATTCTGTTCTTTGAGTTTGCCAGCAAAAAGATAGGATTATTGTATTTTATTTTGTTTTTTCTTAAAATTAAATTCTAATAAATTTAAGTAACCTGAAATAATAATGTGAAATAATATAAATAAAAAACAGCCGACTTCAATGTGCGTATACCAATTTAGGAGTACCGTTAGTTTCTATATGATCCAGTTATTGTGAATAAGTAGGAGATCAGGACCAGGACAAATTATTTTACACTGGGGCCAATGGTAACCATCAGTTACCACCTTTGCAATTTTTGACACACATACAGATCCCCGACGGCTTGTAGCGCTATGGCTTTTGTCGTTGAGACAACCCTGTAAGATTTGCTCTGAGGCAGTTGAGGAGTGCACTTGCATAAATAACTTCTTATATGAAATTTTTGCTTTGCACATGCTTGTATATATTAATAAAAATGGTTAGCTTGATTCAAAGTTTTCTGGTAACACAAAAAAAAAATATTCCGAAAACTTAATATCTACCGTCCTCTTTTTTTGATGTCGGTTAATAAAATAAAATTTATAGAAAAATGAAATCATTTTTGGAAATGCGTGGAGTGGGCATCGAATCTGGCACTTGGCTACCGCGGTCGCCGAAATCGTCAGTGTTGTCATCGACAATATCCCTGATGCGCATTAAGTTTGAGAAATCACCCCACACTTAATCCGGATCAACTGCAGTTAATTCCCAAGATAATGCCGAATTGATCCGTGTCAACGCTGCCGTCTGTCTGTGCTTTTAGTGATGTTTCTTTAAGAACCCGCCTTAAATTTTTTTATTTTGGATTTGTTGAGCTTCATCTCATGGAGAGAGTGTTTTTCGATGCCGAGAGAGAAGGTACATCTTTCCCAGAGGAAGAAAAGGCAGATATAGCAGTGGATGCGAAGAGCTTGAGATGCCGATACCCAGGAATTCTGCTCTACTGTTCTACTATCAGCAGATAATTTCGCAATCAAATGATTTCAAGACCGTGGCCAGATCCTGCAAAGACGAAGGTGGAATCTGTTTACAGATCTGCAGAGGGCACTTGATACATAGAGGGAACACTTCTCAACCCTTTTGAATGGCGACACCGGTGGCGCGTTTGATGAAAAAAAAAACAGAATAATTTATAGGGACGATACAACCATAACTCGGCTATTTGATGAGCCAATTGCATACGCGAAGCATTTCCAAAAAGTGGAATTTGCCACCTTGTGTCAAGAACTGACAAGGTTTGTGCTACATTGGCAGGCCTAAACAGAGCATTCTCCAACCTAGAGAAGCAGGCAAAAGAGGCTGGTCCATCGGCGGACGAGGGCAAGTTAAAGTACAAATCACCTTTGAGCACGGTAGACAACTGAAAAGCAGAACTCGCGCCTCATCATGTCCGTCGTTTTATATATCTCACTACCATGATTCAATAATGAAAGGTTTTGTAAGAAAAACTTTCTCTCG
>NW_016165299.1:24048-28088 GCF_001687245.7 Rhagoletis zephyria | reverse complement strand
ACGGGTAGTAAACAGTAGGCTAGCATTAGCAACAACAGCAACAACCACCCAAAAAGCAACAAGCGCCTGAGCAGTTAACAGTCAGCTCAAATTATCAAGTGTCATTCGAACCTACAAGAAACGTGGTGCGGCGCACATGCGAGGAGTGCTACTGCAAAGAAGAAGAAGAAGAAGAACAGTAAGTCAAAGAGTCAACAACATACGCCAGCAACAAGTGGTTTGCAGCGCAGCAGCAGCAGCAGCAATAGCTGCATGCCACAAACAAACTAGACAGCAAAAGGTGAGCGTTAAACATTTGCCGTTGACATGACAAATGCAGCAGATGCACAAACACATATGCGCGGATAGTTGGCTAGCTTAGTGGCCACAGTTTAGTGTTGCAAATTACAAGTTGCAAATATACAATTTTTTTATGTGTCTAATGCGACAGCTCATAATTGCAGGCGACCCGAGCAGCTAAACATAGACACAAATGCACATGCAATTTTAGTTTCTGTTTGTATGTTTTCTGCGTCTGTGCATTTAAAAAAAATTTGGCGATTTCGCTGTGACACGCATGCGCACCAACAATAATGCGACGTGCCGGCGACAACGTGCGAAAAAGTGCCTATAAAATGTGCGCGTACGTTGATGACGTTCATGCATATATGTACCTGTGCAACTCAGCTGAAGCAAGCAGGTGTGCTAAGACGTTTGTCTGTGCGTTTGTGACACACGCTCGTAGGCGTTTGTGCGCTCCAAGCTAACACATGTNGCGACAACGTGCGAAAAAGTGCCTATAAAATGTGCGCGTACGTTGATGACGTTCATGCATATATGTACCTGTGCAACTCAGCTGAAGCAAGCAGGTGTGCTAAGACGTTTGTCTGTGCGTTTGTGACACACGCTCGTAGGCGTTTGTGCGCTCCAAGCTAACACATGTGCATAGTAATCATGTCTTTGTCATTAAAATGGAATGAAAGGTCGTTTTTGTTTAGGTTTTTTGCCTGGTTTATTGGCGCCGTGGTCGCTGCTGTTGTGTTGTTGGTTTAGGTATTTTTTTTTTTGTGGTTTCGAATTTTATTATATTTTCGGTCGCGTTTTATTTTCGAACTGTTTCTTTAAAAAAAAGGCGAAGTGAAGGTGAAGGTAAAGTTTTAACCTATATTTGGCAGGCGTGACGACATAATAATGACGACATGAGTGTAATGCTGGTTAACATTGTTGCATGAATGCATACATACATAAATATATGTGTACATATTTACTATATATGTTCATATACTATGAGTAAGAAAAATAGTTTTCAAACTATATAAGCCAATAAAACTAGCGAGGTGGCTGAAGTGACAACCGAAGTGATTATAAAAGCAGCTAAGCTAGTTGGAGACTGCAAAGTCCACGTCCTGACGGCATTCCAAACCAGGAATTAAAAATTGCATAACTAAAAAATCCGAATTCCTTTGCTAAAGTGCTGCAGCTATGTCTAATGTAATACGTGTCCCTGATCATATGAAAAAAGTATTTCTGAACTTTCTGTACTTCTAAAAATTTGAAATCTTTCTTTAAACATATTTACCTCTGTAATTTTTTTTTTAATTTAATGGAAGTTGTAGCAGTTAGTGCGAAAAGCTTTGTCTTGAAATAACTAAAACAAAAATATTCAAGATTTCATAAAAAGGAAATTTTAATTGTAAAAAAGGTATGATTTTTTTTTAATAATTTGATTTTTTTTTAATAAATTCATCTACTCCAAAGTTGTTATGAAAAGTGTTAAGCTTTTTCCAATTGAATAAAATTTGAATTAAATGAAAAACCAAGCACAGAATTTTATATAAAAAACGTATAATAAATTAATAATTTTATTTAAAAAATTTCTTAAAACTTTGAATTTAATAACCTTTTTTATCTTTATTGAATTCTTACAGTTTTGTTATTTTGCGTATGAAAATTGTTTATTTTTTTTTTAATAAAGTGAAAATCTTATGTCGAATTTCCACTAGGCATTTAAATGACAAAAAATGTATGCCATTTAAAAAAATGACATGTGGAAATCAACTTAATGACCATTTTTTTACAGAAAATTACACAATAATTTTTTAATGCTCAACTTTGTCATTTGTCATTTTTGCCATTTAATGCATAGTGGAAATCCAGCATTACGGTCGGTTTTAAGAAATTTAAGTGAAAGATAATTATTTTTTCTGTAATTTTCCACATTAAATACAAATAAAAATCATTTTTCACTTAAATTGCTTTCTTGAAACTGACTATTAGTAAAAAGCTATTTCAAGACCTTCCCAAGAAATACAAAATTTCATCAAACCAACTTAAATACAAATTTAAACATTTCAAAATTTTATTAGAAAATTAAATTTTTTACGAAAACGTTTAAAATTAAAAAAAAATCGTATGTAGTTACGTTTTGCATATAAAAACTTTTTGAATATTTGAAATAATAAAAAATTAATTGAATAAAAAATTAACTATACCTCATTAGATATGAATACAGATTTTAAAAAATTTATTTCACACATAGAATTCGAGGAAAAAAAAATGTTAAAATAGTGTAGGTATGCACTTTCGTTCCAAAGTACTATGCCATAGATTAGTGTTAATAGAAAATACTTGGGTGCTAAATGGTTAAAGCAAATAACAACCAATAGCGTAACTTTACATACCTTTCGTGTCTTAAAAAATACTGTTCGTTGCTTGTTTCCGCAGAAAATCACTTTTAAGTTTCTGCTTGTCACTTTCGTTGACACACTGTTGTCTGATTTTAGTGTAAATTAATTTTCAATAAATAATATTTTAGTAACTTTTAATGTGCCTCGACAAATGAATAGGCTTCTTATAGGCGCGCCAGCTAATTCGTTTCCTATGATCACGTGACGCGTAATCAATTTTTTTATGAATAAATATTTTTTTTTCACAGCTCCTTTGTTTTAAGTTGACTGGATTAACTTGTTGTAAATGTAAATTTATTAATCAATTTTTGTTGCTTTCGTTTCAATTAGTTTCTATGATTTATTTATTTTTTTATTATAACTTTTATTACGAGTAATTTATTTCAATTAGCTTTGAACTGCTCGTTTCTCGTATTTATACTTAAATAATATCGTTGCTTACGTTTCGCAGTCTTTTTATGAACTAACGTAAAACGTTTAAATGTCGACTCTCTTAAGAGCTTGTCGACAACGACAACGCCGGCATCCAGCGTTTCCGCACATAGGCGCACAGACACACACACACGCGCATGGCGCGTTAGTCAGCATGGCACGCTTGCGACCGGCTTGAGTCGTCTCCCTCACATTTTTTTGTATTTACACGAGTAACGCGAGTTAATATCTAACAAGCGTAGAGAATTGAGTACAAAGATAAAATAACTAAATAAATAAAGGCAAAACACGGCAAGCGAGTAGGTGTCTTCGGTGCATGAGTGAGTGCATAACAGCTATGCCTCTGTGTTTTTATTGGTGTGCGTCACCGCCTAACAAATAGGGTCCGCTATCCAGCCATGCCCTCGTCCAGCCAAGCGTCTCAGCCAAGAGGCGACCAAAAACCAAAAATAAAACGAAAACGAAAAATCGCACAAAATTGCAATTACTCATCGGCATTTACCGCATGCAGCAATGTACGATGAGCGCATCGGCGGCAACACGATGTACTGTTGTTTTTTCGGTATCCAAGTATGAGCGTCTTTCATTCAAAAAGTATCCAAAATCGCAATCAGTTTAGATTTTATTCGTAGGGAAGGCAATCGGCTAGCCTGGAAAGCACCTTTCATGCTATAGGGGCCAGCAGTCGCCATGAATGAGGTTGTACATAGTATGTGTGCGTATGTGTATGCTTCTTTTGAGATCAAGCCTACGGCTTGTTGGCTATGAGTGCTGAGTGGGCTGGTGGGTCACATGCCACTCATTCACTCAATTACCTATTTTTATACCCGAGCGCACTTGTGCACAAGGGTATTATAACTTTGTTCACATAACGGTTGTTTGTAACAGGCAAAACGAATCGAGATAGATATAGACAAATGTATACATAAATGATCAGAATGA
>NW_016165299.1:13648-22394 GCF_001687245.7 Rhagoletis zephyria | reverse complement strand
AGGCCGCTTTTCATATAACGGTAAATTTCAGATATGCTTGAAATTTCAATATTTCGAAATTTAAGGACGCTAATTTACTTAAAATGTATACACCCCGGCTTATCATGTAGCGGTAGCTTTCGGAAAGGTGGAAAACATATATTTAATACTTGCGCCGGGTATTTAATGTTCGGCTCCGCCCGAACTTAGACTTTCTTACTTGTTATATTTACATTTTACGCTCTTGCCGCATTTGAGTGTTTTGCTGTGCAACATAAAGGTGTTGTAAAACAACTTACAAACATTCCCCAAGTAAAAACACACCTTAAAGGTGAGCATATTTGTATGTATATGATAGCTAGGTATTTCATGCTGCATATTTTAATTCTACTTACTCGTCTATTCACCTACATATCGAGGCAATTATGTGCGTGGGCGCACTTTTGTGTGCGTTGATGCTTGTACATACATACATATGCATATATACATATATCTGCTGGCGGAGTTTACCGTTTCTACAAAATGCATAATGCCAGTGAAGAGGACACAAGAGACAAGCGCATAGCAAATGCCGCTAGCAACTCATAGCCAATGAGCATTGGATTTACCTGCAAGTAGCAGCAGCGGGGGCGGAGATATGTGCGCGCATACATACATATATAGGTACCTACACACATACATACTTATGATACAAAGATTATTTGAAGCGCTTGTATTTACCTTAGAGCGCCGAGTGAAAAGCCGCTTCAGTCTAAACTCTAAGTAAATATTTAATTACCATTTGACGCGCGCGCGCACTTACCACATACATACATACATATGTACATATTCTTTCGACAAATAAATTCCCCCTACTTATGTTTGCTTTTTTTACAGTTTTTTTCTCCAATTATCATAGCAAGACCTCTCGCACACACCTCATTTCGCAAATAGTATCTACTCGCAATCATAGCTATTTAGGGGCATAGGCGATAATTTTTGATTTGTACAATTTTCAAACTCTCACAAAACGATGACGTTTTATTGACCTACGTATGACGTGTAATCTGTGGTTATTACTGTGTACTATGCAAATATTTCTTGGGTTTTGTCACACATTCGTTTCCAAGAATTTAAGGGTAAAAATAAAGCTTATGGAAGATATGGAAAAAAAAGAGTATTCCCCTATGCACGTAAAACAGATGGGTGTGCAGTTTTTTATGACCACCTACAGACGCCTATGTACGGATATATGTATATGTGAAATATATCAAATTTATTAAGCCGGTTAGTTATGCCCTTTTATGTTGATATGTCCATACATCGAAACGCATACCTGTACTTACACATATCATACACTAAAGTGCAATAGGTGTGATTATTATGCGCATGCGTCACTTAGTAGTCTTATTGACCATAGTAAAATATTTATATGTCATTAATTTTTGGACATGTGACAAGTCACAATGAACGTTAACTATTAACATAATTAGATACAATAATTCTTTACTACTTTTGACCATTTATTTTTAAAGGATTTTTTTCTACAGAAATATTGTTTATGCCACAACGAAAACCAAGTAACTAAAAGCTTGAAGTATTGTAGAAAACGCGGTCATCAAAATGTCAAACTTTTTAATCAGAATTTCTAGAAAGAATTCAAGTATGCAATGTTATAGCCCATTCAGTTTAAGCAAGTTTTAAGCGGTTAAGAATTCGATTTAATTGTTGCCATTTTTTTGCTGGCGGTGTTTTTAATTTTCTCCCATATACAAACAAACATTTTCGAACATACTTTATATGGAAGAATATACGTAATGCCGTTAGCAAAAAAAAAAACTCAAAAATCAACGCGTGATCTTAGCCGCTTGAAACTTTAACCCAAATTTTCCAGAAATTTTGATTAAGAAGTTTGAAATTTTGATGATCATATATTGAAATTGGCGAATTTTTATAAATCTTGCAAGAGGTTTAAAATTTTGGAATGCATGGTCTTCGTGGTAGTATAAACTATATTTTTGTAAAAAAAAAATAAAAGACCAAAACTTATATAAAGTAGTGTCCCTAATTATGTGGCCACCACTGTGCTTCTACCTAAATAACACTTACTAAATAACTATTTTATGGTTTTTATTTAGGTCTAGGAGGGGCCTGTCACTTAGGGGATTGGATTTTATCTCAACAATTTCCTAGGAAACCTGCTTACCAAACTATAAAGTGTGCTGTTCCAGAGCTTTCCCTACGACACACAGTGTTTCGACTATATGGAGGCAGGTGGAAATAATAATTAACCTGCACCGATTTCGCTGAAACTTGACATGTGCTTTAATTTTCCTTAGGAGTAGAAAATTGTGAAATTTGGTAAATATGGGATAATTGCCACGCCCTCCGCTCTTTGGGCGAAAACAGTAGATTTCATCCGATTTCGATGAAATTTGGTTTAATTAGAAAAGCCTAAATATGAAATATGGAGAGGATTGGATCACTATAACATCTAAAACTCGCAACAAATGTGGGCCCAGTAATTAAATGTGATGGAATTTCGGTAATTTTTTGTTTCTTGCTTTTCTCTCTCGGAAAACGTTTTTACTAAAAAATTACATATGTAGGTGTCAACATTCTCCTTTCTCCCAATGTTTGGTGTGATTTTTCAATTGTTAGAAAAATTCTTTTCGCAAAATTACGCAAAAAGATGCTGAAAATCGAAAATCAAGGAAATCGAAAATTACATATATTCGAAAATTGCATAACATTCTCTAAAACCTGTGTCTAATTTCAAGACCTGACGAACCAGTACTCACCCATTTTTTTACTAATAATCTTTAACATCTACATTTCAAAGTAAATTTTTTTATAAGAACAATAGGAAAATACCAAACAAATGACAAACACCTTCACTGGAATATTCCGCTACACTTAAAAAATTGATTACAATTGAAAAATGAACACTTGCTTTAATGGGTTCAAAAGGGTGCCAAAGGCAACTAAAGGGATTAGTCGGTATCGCACCGATTCCAGTATTTTGTTTTTGGAAATGTACCGTTCGAGGAGAAGGGGAGTGAGTAAATGATCTGAACTTTTGTAGTTATGCCATTTACTTTTTCCTCTCTAATCCCAACTGGTTTTTTTTAACAACTGTCACCATGTCTTTTTTCCAAATGCCTCCATATAGTCGAAACACTGTGATACACCTGGAACTGCGGTGGATGCACTGCTAAACCTATCGTCCCTTAATGAATTTTTACGGTGGCAGAAATTCTAGTTAATTGTTTTTAAATGTCACTTGATGGTACGCCAACACTTCCTTTACTTAAGAAATATTACAATGTTGAGTTCTTAAGGCTGAGGCCTGGCTTAACCTTAATCCTTACTGGTGGCTAAAAAAATGATAGTAAAGGTACAGTATCTGGGGTATAGATAAATATATCGAAGTTAGTGGGCACAATATGTACTGCACTTTTGAGCGATGTCATTTTGGTAATTTTTAACCACCAAAAGCCTATCTACGACACTAAGAATGGTGAAATCTGGCTGCAGTTTTTTGTACCAGAGGGACCTTATACGGTTCAGAGCAAAAGAATAAGAAGGACCTTATACAAATAAGCGGGAAGAGATGTAAGTCTAAATGTAAAATACACTAAAATATACCGTAAGGCAGCCCCAATTCCCGAGAACGACGAGGAGTCGACAAACTCAGTTTTTCTGTCAGACTTAAGGCTTCCGATTGCAATAATGCTCCTAAAGCAGTAAAACATCTAAAGATACTGTCCAGATGCCATGCAGTCATTAACGTTTGTTTGTTTTTTCGTTTTCGCTTTTTGATAAATTACTTAAGTGTTATTTCTTTATAAACTGGATGATGAATAAGTCTTCTTTATATTGCTTATAAGTCCACCATAGACCATATTTAGAAGCTGCCCATACGACGCCATGTTTTAAATTTGGAATACCCGCAAGACTAGTACATAAGTAGAATGACGTTGAGCACATCCTCCAGCTCCGTTCAAATTAGAGAGGTCGTCTACGCGTCGTTTAAGGCCAAAGGTGGTTTTAGGCAAGGCGATTCATTCACGAGTGAGTTTTGCAATCTGATGTATTACACTAATAAGAGCTGCCAATCTGAATCACACTGGCACCGTATACAGCGAAATATCCGCCTAAAATTCAGGGACGTTAACGCAGCATTTGCCAGTTAAGAAAAAGTAGGTAAAATTCGATGAGAAATAGGAACTTTAAATAGTTTCCAATTTGAAAATTTTGGAAAAGCCTTTTATAGCATTCCTTTGTGAGATAATGCCTAAATTTTTGTTGACTAAAATTCCAGCTCAATTTTTCCAAAGTACGATATAGCGCCCCAAACCATTACACCTCCTGTTCGGATGTCAAAGCGTTCTATAAAACGCTGCCCTTTACGAAGGTCGTGAAAGTAGTAGTTTTAGCTGTCGGCCCCATTCATACTGAACATTCTCTCATCCGAAAAAACAACCGATCGTCACTACTTTTCCGAGTTCATATGATTTTTACATCGTTGAGACTTGCGTTCAGGTTTTTTTGAGCACTTACACCTTGCATGTTAAGCGGTTTTTGAAAGCTGTTTTTATTTCTGAAAATCAAACTTTCCGATACTACTTTTTGTCTGTTTACACGATGAATGCAGACAAGTCCACTTTCAATTATGTTACCAGACATTTTTATGCTTATAACAAAATTTATGACCTGAACAATTTGTTAAACCTGCTAAAATGTGCACAAAATAGTCGCAAAATGTCTGATACATTAGTACTTAAATGCTCCATATCAGTAGAATAAATTAATTACGCATATTTTTCATATTTCATATTCAACATTTTTTATAATTTTAAACAAATTCGCCAAAAAACGCGTCACACGACAACACTCGATTTGTTGGAGACAGCACTTGCAGCAAAAATGAAAATAGCTAGTGCAGCACGAGCAAGTTGAAATTATTTCTCGAAAGCGATTTGCGTAATTTCAGTTGCAGTTACACCTTGCAATTTTTATTTCCGAAAGTGATTTCAGCTAATCTGCAAAATGGAGTTTCTGGTTCTTAACACGGGAAAGTAGGCGTTCGATTTCGCATTTTGACAGCGTAGAAAAAGGGGTTGAATTCCTATACTATAAAAATACCTAAGTATAGTGCCGATTTTCTTGTTCTTGGTGTTGTTTGTTTGCGAATTGAACTGGCTACAAAACTGCATTTTCAAAAACTACTTGCAGGCTTTTTAGTAGCAGCAATGAGCCGTTAAATTTTAAAATCATGCTGAACCTACTTATTCTGCTGAGTGGGACTGTACATAAACTCAGTTTAAATATTTATGTTTGTGTTTAATTTTATTTTATAATTTAAGTGCATAATCGAGTTACTTATGAAGAAAAGTGTGCTTATTTTTATATATATAAATAAATACATACGATGTAAATAGGGTTTGGTTTAATCTCAATGAATGAATAGAAAAATTTCGAATTAATATGAAATAATGGAATAAAATTTGAATTTGAGTTGAAATAATCGAATGAAATATTTTCTAGCTTAAAGCCGTTATAAAAAAAATGCATGAAATTCTTTACTTATAGTTACATATCGAGAGAGTTTCCGTACGGAATGCGAGGCAGAATTGTATATAAGGATTTTGGACTCTTTTTTTATTTCAAATGCTAAAATCCAAAAATTCCCATCGCTGACATATCTAAATAAATAAATAAATACTTAATTACTAAAAGAGACTACTTCGGCAAAGCTTAATTATTAGAATCACAGTGAGATTACATTATTCTTTCATCTTTAAGTACGTTTACGCCATTTCACCGCCGCTTTTTTTATTCTTCATAATCGCCATCCATTTCGCTATTCATTATTGACTCCTCACTGTCCAAACTATTATCGAGTATTGGGGTGTGGTGAGTGTGTTTATTACAAGTGTATTGTAGTTGTATGTTTCTGAGATGGCTTGGCAGTGATTTCCAAATACGCAGCAGATAGTTTTGATAGACAAATTTGGCAAAACGTAAATCGGTGGAATGCACGCCACGATGTGCCGCTGTAGCACCACCACCACCACCACCAGCAGCAGTTGAGTTCTTTGTATAGAAATTTAGCAGAGCAAGCATTTCGTCACTCGTGTAGGTTACAAGCTGGCGCTTATCGCGTGGAAAGCCACCCTTGATGGCTGTTTCGATTTCGCATTGTATGCGCCGAGCGCTCTGCAACAGCCCGTGCAACTCTCGTGCAATGCCACTTTGTGTACGCAAATGTTGCTGATCCCAATGTTGTTGGATTTTATGGAGATATGCAAAGGATGCGATGAATTTTTGCATGCTTTGATGCCAGCAAACGGGCGCAATCTAAAAATAGACGAATGAGGTGGAGAGGGGTATGAAATTTAATAAAGTAAAACGGAGCAAAGGAGACGTTTAAATTTGTATAGAGAATAAGCCATAAAAATAAATATTATGTACATTAAAGTGAATGCATTCATTTTTGGAGCCTANTGATGAAATGTCAAAGCATACTGAGCATCTTTCTCTTTGACACCATGTCTGAAATCCCACGTGATCTGTCAAATACTAATGCATGAAAATCCTAACCTCAAAAAAATCACCCGTTACAACCATATGCAAATCAATGAATTTCGCTTCGAGCACTGGAATCTCGTTGCGACTGCGCGACTGGTTTTTTGTTTTTTGTTTGTTTGTGGTGAGTGCAAAAATGTACTTAGTACTTGTGTCGACAGCCTTGCACATCCTTACCTTTGCAAATTTAACTCGCAGCCTTTTCTTATCTATGCATCAGTGGCCACCTAACTGCCTTCGTTGACGTGCTCTGCTCTTGGGCATCTAATAAGAGCACACCGGCAAAAGGCCCACGTCAACCGAATCGTTAAGCCCTTAGGGCGGTCATTGTCAAGTTAGCGCTTCAGCTGCCATGCAACATTTTTATGCTGTGGTCTGAAGCGGCCAATAAGAAATAGTGCGCGGTCGGTGCAAGTGGACCATGCATGCGCCGCAGTGATTTTCTTCTTCGGCAGTAGCAAAGAATTTTGTCGGTTAGTATTTTTCTTTTTGTTTTGGATTTTAATTGACTTGTTGAAGGCGAAATGTGGTGCGGTATGAAATGGAATTTATTTGAAAAGCGAAACAAAAAAAATTTAATGAGAAGGAAACTAACCGAGGGCACAGAAGTGGACTAAATGTGGCCTGTAAAAGTTTGTAAAGAAAGAAAACTGAACGGAATGGAACAGAGTAAAATGAAATGGAATGGAATGAATCGTAATTAAATCGAATGGAATGCAATGAAGTGGAATAGAATGCTATGAGATGATATGAAACGGAATGGAATGCTACCAATTTTAATGGAAAGCTACGAAATGGAATGGAATGCTATGAAATGGAACGAGATTAAATAAAAAAATTAAAAACAAAATGGGAGCGGATTCAAGTGGAGTATAAATGGTTGTGCAAAGAAGGATTTGAATTTAATGGATTGAAATTAATTGCAATGAAAGGGAAGGTAGCGGACAGAAGTAAAACGAAATGATTTGAGTTTAGAGCGACGTGTATTTAAATTGAAAAAAGTGGAATGGAATAAAAATAATGAGAAATTAAGTAAAATGAAATTAAACGTAATGAATTGAACTGAAACAAAATGTAACGAAATAAGAAAGACTAAAGATGTAAATGGAATGAAATGGATTGCAATGGATTGCAATGAAACGACATGTAATTGATTGGATGGGTTGGAAATAAATGAGACGCACGTAATTGAATCATTCCACAAAATGAGCGCTGTATTCTGAAAGATTTCCAACAGCCTAATATTTTCGGTTGTGCCACGAATTATTTTGAAGGAAACCATCACAGCTTTCCAGACAGTCGCATATTTTCAAGAAAAAATTCTCCGAACCCGCTAAAACTTCATCTAAGGTCTCAACAAGAATCGTTGATTACAAGATTTAAAAAGCGGAGGCTAACACTTCTTTTTAAAATTATTTATGGTACTAGAGGCAGAAGTACAAAAATTGTCATTGATGCCTGTTCCAGAGAAGCACTGAAACGTTTTTGCGCCAGAATTGTGAAGGTTTTTCCAGCAGCTCATTGAAATTTCAGAAATGTAGAGCAATCCAAATCCGACATGAAATTACCTCCCAGATAAAGCAATCGAGCTATAGAATCAGTACCGGAGGACGTGTCCCCGTCTGCGTAAAGAGCACTTTGGTAGGAGGCGTCCTGCCTCTTAGTAGACTCGAAATGATTGCGAAACAGAGATAGAAATTTCTTCGTCTTAAGCAGAGTAAAAACCTGGAGTTTATGAGTTTCAATGTGTCTTAGAATTCAGCGAGGAAATATGTTGCAGCACTTTGAAATAGGATATCAGCAATCAAACCTGGGGATTCACGGAACTATGCAAAAACAAAATAATGAATAAGATTTCCAAAAGGAAATGTTTCTTAACTACTGAAAGAAATCTCTAACGAAAAATCTATACTATACAAAGAAGTAATGTACAAGACTAGCAAAGGATTACAAAATCGATTATTAATATCTTTATCAGTTAAAATGGGATTCACATTTAGTAATATGCAATACTGTCAATGTAATTACAATACCATCTTCATACGATATCGTTAGGGACCATTCGGTCTATATGTGACACACATCCAGCCAGCTTAGGCTAATCCAAATTAAGACCTACACAAGTTCAAGACATTCAAACATCCTCTGGAACTGGCCAAGTCTTGGCAGATTAGGCGAGCTTAGATTTGCTTGATTG
>NW_016165299.1:0-12363 GCF_001687245.7 Rhagoletis zephyria | reverse complement strand
CCCCTTCTCTGTCTATCTATGTATCTTGCAATTGCATTTTTATCTAGTATCTCTTATAAATAGCTTATCAACATTCAATTATGCATATTTAACTTTATATATTACACCATAAAAAAATCCCAAGCAGCTACACCTGACCGCTGCCACACCGAACACCCTACCACCCAACTAGGCCACACACACCTGCGCTTCTGAGGCGCTTGCAGCAAGCTACTACATATCGCTGGGCAAACAACATTTGAGTGAAAGAGTTGAGCCATAGCAGTGTAAGTTAGAGGTATGCACTCATTTACTGTTGATTGGGAAACATTAGGTGCGCTGAAGGCAGTGACTGTTGGAGCGTTCTTTGCTAAGAGCTATCCAAATGAATCTGCACTGAGCGCGCGCACTCACCCATACAAACCCACTCGCACGCAGTACTATCTACTTCGGCGCTCTTAGCCAAACAGCACCAGCGCTAAGGCATTTTTATGAATGAAATGCTGGAATGCCGCACAGCAGATAATTGGCTTGGTGTGTATGTAGGTGAAGTTGGTGTTATTTCCTTGCATTTCCTTCATCCCTTTGTAACTGTGCGCTGCGTAAACGAATCACACAAGGTTTCAACGGAATCCCTTTGCTCAGCCATTGGCGAGGGGGTGTTGAAGTTGCAAACGCCGCACTACACTACAAGCAAATGGTTAAGGCAATACTTAGCTATGTAATTAGAGTAAGAGCTGCGCTTGAATTTGTAAGCTTTTGGTGTTACATGAGAACTTGATTTGCTGATGAAATTCAAATAAGTACAGTGGTCGAAAAAACCACGTGGCATTAAAAAAATTTTGCCTTTTGTTTTTTGTATATTTAATATTTTTTTTTTTATAAAGGTATAGCTCATTATTTTAATTTTCAAAAACCATATAAATTTAGGTTTCAAACTTTGCGCAAAAATTATAAAAATTCTGCGTTGCTGCGTCAAAATTTTCAACTTCTATTCTGATTTTTCCGATTTTTTTTGGGTATGCAGCTTTTAACTAATTAAATTCTAGTATAATAAAGTGCAAGTTTAAAGATTTTTGATAATTTTTTTCTGAGTGTATTATGCACTTTTTTCATTAAAAAAAAAAAACAAAAATCGTTGAGTACAAAAGTATAGCTCATAATCTAACTAAAACCATATAAATTCATATTTCACTTTTTTCCATACAAAAAAAATTAGAACATACATACTTTGATTGGATGAAAATTTGCTAAAAATTAACGCGATTTTATAGCACTTAAACTTGCACTTTGTTATACTAGAATTTAATGGCACATAAAACAGCATATTTGAAAAAATTCTTAAAAATCTGAATAAAAAGTTGGAAATTCAGATGCAACTTCGCAGAATTTTTCCAATTTTTGCACCAATTTGAAATATGAATTTATATGATTTTTGTTAGCTATACTTTTATACAAAACCTATAAATATAAAAAAAAAATAAATAGGCAAATTTTTTTAAATGTTGCTTTTTTCGACCACTGTAGTAACAAAACTGAATTGAAATTTTTCTACGACCCGCGTTTTCTAACCATGCCTAACATAACCCAGAAATCAAATTATTATATTTCTTAGTTAAACTTTAAATTTCGTCATTTATTCCGCCTTAAAAATTTTACAATGCACATGAACATTTATTAAAGCCTTATAAAGTCACGTCTTCATTTCGCTCTACTGAATCGCCTACTTGACTAAAAAAAAAATCTAAATTAATAAAATAAGCAATTCAAGAAATATACAAATTAAAGATGATGTGAAAATCATTGACCAATTCAATCTCTCTGCCACTTCACTGCCAAAATTAAATCTATTACTCATGTACGAGCATTTGAACTCATTCATGTGTATAAATATATGTATGTATGTATGTACACATGTACTTATGACAGACGAAAAGGTACATATCAACTAAACGACCAACTGTTGCCGCTGACGAGCCTGTTTTCATGGTCTTCTGCTTTATTTTTTTTGTGCTTGTTGAATCACCAATAAACATCGATAATTGGCTCAATGCATTGTTGATTTTTTGTACAAATTTGGTTTCGTTTGTAGATTTCTCTGAAGTGAAAAGACACGGAAAAAGGAAATATGAGCAAATAAATAAGTATTGAAGCTTCAGGTCGTCAAAAAATGCAACAAAATTTTGTGTTTAAATCGGAAAAATATGGTTTATGAATTTGGTTAAAAAAGTTTAACGAAATCGTATAATTTTAGTTATGTTTATAACATAAAATTTTCAAAAGGCAACACCCTACCACTGTTGCCAAGATAGAGTTTACTTTTCATCCCAGTCTTTATAAAATAAATTAAAAGCTTGAAAATCTAAGTTCCCGTGCTTATCACGTGGTCTAATCTACTTTATATAGAGACATTTTGCCTTATGCTCGTCTATGTCAAATAGTGATAATCAGTTAGAGCTTTTATTCTATGCGAGCCAATATGAAGGTTTCGTATAGATTTAAAAATTTTGATCATTGCTGTTATAAAATATGCAAAGGATTTCAAAAGTTCGACAAGATTGCTTACGAAGTGAATATCTTTGCTTCTATGCTAACGCTTTTATTTGTTCCCTTTTAGGGGAGAGCTTTTATTCTGCGTCTGTCAGCATAAAATATACAAAGCTTTGAGAACCTTAAATAAAATGAATCAAGTTTCGATAATGCTTTTCCAAAAATTTCTTTATACAAAGTTATTTACTCATTTAAACGCTCTTGTGCTTTCATTTATGAAGTTTTTCATGCAACTTGTTAACTCTGATATAAAAAGTCTTTGTCACGTCTTGAGACATAAAAAAACAGCGATCGTCGTATTAAAACCACTTACTGCCTTAAAAGCTTTGCCAGCGGGCTTTATTTTGGTCGTTACTGAAACCAAATGACTAGATAGCTTAAAAAGCTCAGAATGAATGCTTGTGAAGTGGCTTGATTTGCTTTTAAATCAGCATTAGCCTATATATTGCTTTCAATCAGCTTTAAACGTAGAGAGTATTTATTCTGCTCGTGCCTATATAAAATATATTAAAGAGCTTCAGATGCTCTAAACTAAAAGCAAAAAATTATTATGCTTACAGCTCATCACGGTGTGTAATTTTTTGAAACTCTGTAGTAACTATTTCCTCTCAAAAACTCATAGATTCAATAGATTTTGTGTGAGCTTTTATTAAGATTTTTTTTAAGCTTAAAATCTTGGAAACCTTTTTCATAACACTACACGCTTTTCAGTTTTCAGAGCTTTTAAAAATATTCAGGATTGTTTTAAAGTAGTTATTTTCATTACCTAATTTTAACAACTTTTATTTGAAAGCAACAATCGCCTAGTGTGAACGCCATTTCAACTAATCGCTTTCAATGAAGTTGGGAGTATCCAACTTTTCATTCAACTAATCGCCTCTGAAATTGCTTGGAAAATCGCCTCATGTAAACACCGTTTTATGGTAAAAACTTTTTTTGAATTTTCCTAAAAGCTTTTAAAGCTTTGGTTTCTACTTGCGTTTTTGCTTATTCTATTTATAAATTTTTTATCCTCGGGTATTTTAAAAAAGTTTTTTTTTTAGAGATCTTTGCGGATGACCAGGGGCCTATTTCATAAAGTGACAGTGATAACTTTATAACCACAGGCATTTTCTATGTTGTCAGTGACAATTCGACAGTTTGGGGGGTGTTTTTTTTTTCATAAAAACTATTGTCACTACCTCTTAAATCCGTGAGGAATTCCATTGAAAATGTTACAAATTGTCATTGTCGGGGTGTAAAATTGCCGTTGACAAAATTGTTGCCAGTCATATGAAATTTTTATGTATGTAAATCATATGTAATAGTTACATTTGCATTATTCTACTTTTCTGAAATATTCAAATTTTTAAAAAGTAATGAAATGCGCGCAATTACCATACAAATAAATTTATAAAACCCTCCCGTTTAAGTTTTCCGACGGAGCTATTTGGTTTTGTCGTGACAATTTTGTCAGAGTGACAATTGTCAGCACCATTGTCGACAATATTCCATATTATCACTGTCGGTTTCCAAAAATTCTCACAGTTGCCGACCATTCTGGCAATGACATTTTATAGAAAAAATCGACAATTGTCACACCTGTCACTTTTATGATATAGTCCCCAGATCTACAATGCTGGCTTGTGAAAAATGCTGCATCAGCTTAACAAACTTCAGTTATTCTATTTCCGATAATTCACAATACTACGCTAATTTCAATTAATATTTTGTCATATTCTCAAATAAGTTCATTACATAGCTTGGGAAATTTCTCACACCCGTCTGTTGACCAGTTGCAAACAAAACATCTAGAATTAACGAACAATGAGTAGTAGTTGAAAAGCACAACAGAGAGTATGTATCTATGAGTATTTTGTATTTTAGATATCTAGTAATTATAACACTTTTATGCAGTGTGAGATCGTTTATTGACCTATTGATTCAAAGGAATTACTCTAAAGATAATCGAGCGAATAATTTAAATATATTTACTTTAATTTATATATATCTACTTGCTTTGGAGAATGCACATACATACAGACAGTATACATATGTATGTGCATATATACATACATACATATGTATGTATGCACATGTAAACGAAAGTATGAATGCAGTGAATTGATAACAAAGGTATTTAGCACGCGACGTGAGAAATGCACCCATGTACATATACTTTAAGCTCTCAAGAAGTTAATGCATACANTACATACATATGTATGTATGCACATGTAAACGAAAGTATGAATGCAGTGATTTGATAACAAAGGTATTTAGCACGCGACGTGACAAATGCACCCATGTACATATACTTTAAGCTCTCAAGAAGTTAGAGCATACATAAACACATACAGTGACTAAAAAACTGACCACGTGTTGATTTTTTTTTTTATATTCGTTAAGGTTTTTGAGCTGAATTTTTTTGTTATTTTTTTATAAAAATATCATCCAAGCTCTAACAAAAAACATTAAATCACAGTTTCGAACTTTATAGAACATTGAGCATAATTCAACTAATTTTCATAAAAACTTCAACTTTTTAATATGAGTCTTAAGAACATTTTTGGGTATGCAGTTTATAGCCCATACAATTTTACTCTAATGAAGAGAAAGTTCCAAAACGCTAAAAAATCCCCTAGATTTTTGACTGTTTTTTTTTTTGGTGACGGATTTTTGAACGTTTTTCAATATAATCAAGCATTTTTTATTAAATAAAGTGCTGGAGATCGTTAGCAACAACACTTAAAAAATCAACGCCAGTTCTTGTAAATTGCACTTGTTATATAAAAAAACGCAAATCCAGTCTCGAAAAAAAAAATCTCAAAAATCAACGCGATTAAAAAGTTGAAATTTTGATGAAAATTTGTCGAATTTTCCTAAATTATCTATAAAATTTGAAACTGTGATTTCGGTTAAAGCTTGGACGTTACTTTTATAGCAAAATAACAAACAAACAAGATTTATATCGAACGCNATCCAAGCTCTAACAAAAAACATTAAATCACAGTTTCGAACTTTATAGAAAATTTAGCATAATTCAACTTATTTTCATAAAAATTTCAACTTTTTAATATGAGTCTCTAGAATATTTTTGGATATGCAGTTTATAGCCTATACAATTTTATTCAAATGAAGTGCAAGTTCCAAACCGCTAAAAAATCCCTTTGATTTGTGACTGTTTTATTTTTTTGGTGACGGATTTTTGAACGTTTTTCAATATAATCAAGAATTTCTTATTAAATAAAGTGCGGGAGATCGTTAGCAACAACATTTAAAAAAATCAACGCCAGTTTTTGTAAATTGCACTTGTTATATAAAAAAGAAAACGCAAAACCAGTCTCGAAAAAAAAATCCAAAAATCAACGCGATTAAAAAGTTGAAATTTTGATGAAAATTTGTTGAATTTTCCTAAATTATCTATAAAATTTGAAACTGCGATTTCGGTTAAAGCTTGGACGGTACTTTTATAGCAAAATAACAAACAAACAAGATTTATATCGATCGCTACGAATATTTAAAAAATCAACACGTGGTCATTTGTTTGAGTCACTGTATGTAGTATATGTATTACTATCGAACGCGCGCCACTGTTTAATATCACTCATACAACGTGTAGGCCAGACAGCGCTTAATTGGTTGGGTTAGTAGTGCGATAAAAATTCATACATACCTACATAAGTACATACGAAGACAGACATATGTATGTACATAAATTTAAATTATACGCCAGCGCTTATCAATGCGTAGTCTACATATAGTCAATCTGCCGCCCACTTTTCTCACTACCATTGGTCAATACGGCGTACCATAACATTGATTGGGCGCTGAATAACGTAAACGCTAGAGAGCGAAAACCGCAGAAATAGCAACCGCCGCAACAACAACAACAACCGGCGTATAAGCAATTCCAGTGAATTTCACCAGAATTTCAGATTAGTCATTCATTGGCATTCGCTGAAGGCGAATGTTTAGTGTTTGGGGCAAGTCGGCGCGGAGAGTTAATCAACCAGCCAGCCAGTCAAGCGACGAGCCAAGCGATTACCAGCCAAGCAAACGGAGCAGCGATTGTAGCCCAACAAGCCGCATGCTTGAGAGGGCATAGGAAGCATGTATGTATGTATGTATGTATGTATGAGTGTTGGGAGAAGAAGAAGAATATGAAGAATCACTTTTATTTTTATTTTTGATTTGCTTTTGTATCGTTTTGGCGTGCGCTCGATTTCAAAGTGTTTTGATGACTCGTCGCTTGGCTAAACGCAACTTGGCCGAGAGTATTGGGCAAAGTGCTCCGTTGACAACAAATCAGGCGTTAAAGAAGTTGGATATTAAGCAAAAAAAATTAAGTTTTGCGTTGTTAAATATTTTAACATTATGCATGAAGCAAATATGGCATAAACGGTTTATTTATTTTAATTAGAAGTTATCGATGCACACGCTCGCTTCAGTTGTTGAAATATAGTGCTTATCAAAATTATACGTCACCCTCAATTTTACAAGTTTTAACAATTATTTTTGTATTATCTGATTTTTATTATTTTTTGGGCATACAAAAATATTTTACTATATAACAAAACCTTTAAGAAATCAAAGTTTTTTACTTTATGCAAAATAAAAAAAAAATCCACAAACTTTTATCGAAATTTCCCACTAATTTCAGAATTTTTGGATGCGGCTTTATATCCGATTCAGTTCTAATATAAAAAAGTTCAAGTTTGAGGTTACAAGACATCATTGATTTCTGGATTTTTTTGTGGACGTTGTTTTTGCATTTTCCCCACATAAAATATTATCGAACCTACTTAGGGGAAAAATGAGAAATTAAAAAGTTTTGGAATTTTGATTAAATTTTGTAATATTTTTGTTAAGTTTGAAAGTTGGATTTATTAGTTTTTTATGGTAAATTATATTTCTTTATAAAAACTAAAATTTAACAATAAAAAAAAAATAAATAAAACGGTTAAATTTATGGGTCCCGTATAGTTATAATAGCACTATACGTACAGTGACTCAAACAAATGACCACGTATTGATTTTCTTCAAATATTCGTTATGTTTTCGAGCTGATTTTTTTAAGCTTTAATTAAAACCGTGTAAATCACAGTTTCAAACTTTATACAAAATTTAAGAAAATTCAACAAATTTTAAGCAAACCTTCAAATTTTTGTTCTGAATTTTTAGAAAACTTTTGGGTATGCAGTTCTATAGCCCATAGAATTGTAGGCTAATGAAGTGCAAGTTTCAAACGCCTAAAAAATCGAGATGATTTTTGAGAATTTTTTTTGATGTCGTATTTTTGCACTTTTTTCATAAAAGTATGAATTTCTTATGAAACAAAATGCGGGAGACCGTCGGCAACAAAAGTTCAAAATTATATTGTTATATTAAAAAACCCGAAAAAGTAGCGTCCAAAAAAAATTCTCAAAAATCAACTCGATTTTTAGCCGGAACAATATTACGAATATTAAAAAAAAACCCCACGTGGCCATTTGTTTGAGTCACTGTATATGTATTGTAGAGTACGTGTCGTCGCTTTCGTCCTTAGAAATTAGGCCTTAGACCTCTCATTATCCATCAAGGGTCAAATGAATCTGTGTGCCCAGCTACTTCAATGTAGTATTCACTAAGCCACAATTAACATAATTGGAAAAAAATTCTTAGAAATTTCCTCCATCGAGCAAATTTTAGGAACACTGGCTGTCTATTATTAGTTAAATGTAACATACGCCTTTACCATTTTGGTCCAATGCGCTAAAAAAAAGGCGAAAGTAAAAAAATTCGTCCTAATTGCTGCTGTCAGAACTGCGGAAACCATTTAGCGTAGGCTGTCTCCCACAAAATAAATTAATACGATAACATATTAGCGTATATATGTAACTTAGCTAACCAGCTAATGACGTATCAAAATACCGTAAAAATATAAACAAAAACGGCCACAAAAAAAAATATATATAAATAAAAATGTAGGTATGAACATTCGGGTGCTTAATTTTTAAGCGATATTTTTCTCTTTGTGCTACCTGAAAATCTAATACATTATAGAAAATAAAAAAATTATGCCGTTAAAAAAAAATTAAGTGCATTATGGGCTTAGCTCATTGAAAAACTTGGTTTCTCATATAAATAACACGGGAAATTTGATTTTTTTGGTTTTAAATCCGAATTGCTTCCTATGCACTGCCACTATTTGTAATAAGTATTATTTCTGTTCTCCGTTATAAGTTAAGCTCTGACTATATGATTCTAATAATTGAAATCCCAATTCAGCAGTACTATTCCGGATATGTAAATTTTTTAAAACTAAATTATCTATTATAACGGCATTTGCTCAGAGGAACTTTTTTGTAGCACATTTCATGCCCTAAACTAATTTTTCCCAACAAATTTTTTTTAATACCGAAAAGTCGAATTGAACCTGAGAAAATTTTTTTCCCGTGTTATATACATAGGAAATCGAATTTTTTAAAGAATTTTTTTAAAGGGATAATTTTTTATATTCTATAAATTTTCAGGTAACACAGAGAAAAAAATATCGTCTAAATATGAAACACCCTAATGTGTGTATATATGCACATATGTATAAACAGCTAAGCTCAGTTAAACTCAATTTCCCCATAGCTACAGCGCTCGCACTCATTAGCGTTTGACTGACTGCCCGCCATTTGGCACTTGAACGAATTTATACGAATTCAATGTAGGCGCATATGCCGAAATTTGCATATCCAATTCATAAAACGAACTGTTTCAAATTTGTATGTGTGTGTGAAGCACATACCAATTAGCTGTGCGACACACAGTGGGAGACCGTGGCAAAAAATGCAAACCAAATTAAATCCCTTTAATTTAATTAATTATTAACAGATCGCGCCTATGATAAGAAAAAAAAAACAAAAAAAAAGGGTTTGAAATTGTTTCACATTTAGCGGAACAGTGAAACTAAACGTAAGCAAAAATGTTGATATTTGATTGCTAAAGTGTATACCTTGCTTTGAAGAGCTCTCACTAATTTATTTATTAAATAACGTTTTTACATTTTCATAGCCAAATCCATAAAAAATAAAGAAGACTGTAACTGCTTTATAAAACGAAAATTTGTATGAAAATGTCATTTTATAGAGCTCTTTAATTATATTTTATTTTTTATGAACAAGGCCATTCGTGTATAGGGATTTTATAAAAGTTTTCAAATATTTGTCACAAAATGATAAAAAAATATTTTCTTTTTGTAATTTTAGAATCCGCTTTGGCTGAGTGGTCAGAGGTGCACAGGACATGGGTTGAATCTGTGATCCGAGCAGCAATACCTAAATTGGAAAACTTTTTATCCGAGTGTATTTTTGCCATGAAAAAATTCTCATTTGCCGTTCGGAGGCGGCACACCGCAAATCGGAGCAGCCAAATACTTAGCAAAAGTGTAAGCGCAAAAATATTATTATTATTATTATTATTATATAATTTAAAAAATAAAAATAAAAAAAAGATATGTATCCAGTAGTTTTTTGCTATGATTTGAATCTCTCTCTCTCTCTCTCTCTCAATGTGTGATAACTTAAAAACTAAAGTCATATATTGAATTAACTTTCCACATTCGCTGTATGTACTTTCTTGCTCGGTGACTAAAAGTAAATTTTGTAAACAGAAAAAAGCATACTAATTTTTGCACTGTAAAAAATGTGAGTAAAGAATGAATAGCTCCAAACTTATACCTGTCATAGAAACTTAAATTTTCATCAGATCCTTAAATTAGTTTTTGACTTTCTTGGCAATTTTATTTTTTTTAATCATTATTTTTATACTGAAGTGTAAGTATAAATATGGCAAAAATATGAAAATTTCAACGTATAAATTAAAAGCAAAAAAAAGTCCCTTTATTAAAAAAATAAAAATTTCAGTACAACGTTTTCAGTAAAAATATAGTTCATCGACTTTTTTGGCTATATACTTGCCAAACATGACTTTCAATTCTGAAAATATTAACTTTAAACGTTTTCCAAAACTCGCGTTATATGGAGAGTAGGCGGATTTGTAGACGGATATTCATCAAAGAAACTTGTGTTTTAAACTAAAAAATTGTAAGCCTCTTTTTATTACTTATGCCCAACTTTTGTATGAAACGCTCCCACTGTGCGACAGGAGCGATGAACGCCTTTTGACGGCTAAGCGACGAAAAAAATAATATAAATTGATGACAGCGCTACTATAAATACACACACTGACGTTTATGAGCAAAGTTCGCATTTATGTGGCAAATGTTGAGGTAGGTCAGCGAGCGGCCTTGCCTTATTTGGTTTCGATAAAAAAACAAAAAAAAAAAAAGTTAGCAGTGCTGACATCTGTTAGCTGTCTACCGACTGAATTCGATTGCGCCGATTTGTGAAATACGTTAAATTATGTACATATGTACGTGAGTTAAGTTTGATGATAAGTAAGAAATTTAGGCACCTGCATTTATGTATGTACGCGGGTTATTGAATTGCCCAGTTAATGAAGATATATAAATTTTTATCAGCAAGTTTTGGTGATATGATTTAATGTAGCTACTTATATATTATGTACATAGATATCGCTGTAGACATTTTTGTAAACATTTCTCACAACATGGAAAGTTTTGTGACTAATTTATTTAATTTTAGGTGAAATAAAAAAATAAAAATAAGGACTTTAGACTGAAGATTTATAACATTTGAATTTGTGTAATTTTGCACCACTTGACTTGAATCGTCACACGGGGTGTTTAGACTTTTGGACTAGTAAATCATATTTGTATGTATTTTTCTGATAATTTTTATTTATTTCGAAGAATAACGTTTCTCGACAAATGGTACGATCTGAAGTTTACGGGACCGTGCTGACATTCAGCTTTGGCCAAAAGTATTAGGCACACCAAATGTTTTTTAAACCGTTTTTTTTTTTGTTTATTTAAAGTAAAATTTTTTTTATAAAAGCCAAGCTCACTGTCTAACAGAGAAAGCATACATTCAAATTCCAAACGAAATCCCACATAAAATTTAGTTTCGATGCAAATTATTTTAATTTTTCGAGTTCAAGTAATTTTTTTAAGTCGAGTTGTCCAGTTGTTCTTTTTTCACAAGTTTTTATTATATTTTACTTGTGTGTAATAAATCTTGCAATCAATTTTTTACCAAATTGCCGATGAGCCAGAGACTTGAAACTTCAAAATTAACTCAGACCCCGATGACAATGCAATCAATATGAAATACTCTTTCAGAAGTGGAATGAATCCGCTGTTACCCGTATTTATAATCTGATAGGGTTCGTATATGGAGTGTATATAACCTACATGAAAGGGAATAATCCCACAAAATATTTTGCCGATAGGTGGAGCTAGAGTCGCGATATTTGAAAAATCCGTATTTATAGTCAAACTTGTTCCATATTTAGGAAATATATATAATTTAACTGGAAAGAAATAATTCCACAAAAAATTTAGACAAAAGGCGGTGCGGGGGTCATTTTGCTTTTGCTGTTTTTAAATTACTTGTTACAATTCGTGCAACTTTTTCGAGTTCAGTGTATAATTGATTTGAAACGTGATTGAACGATTACGAAAAAAATTGCAAGATTTATGCCAGAAAAAATTTAAATAATTTGTTAAAAAAAATAAATAAATAAAATTTATATATTTTTTTTTTGAATTTAATTTATCAAATTTATAAGATACAATTTTATTTTAAAATTTCTTACATTATATTATGTTATATATTATTTTATTTAAGTTTTTTATTTACAGTTTTACTTAATTAAGTTTTCTTTATTTTTTTATTTAATTTAATTTTATTTAATTTAGTTTAATTTTATTTTGCTTTATTATGTTTTATTTTATTGTATTTTATT
>NW_016165298.1:0-28100 GCF_001687245.7 Rhagoletis zephyria | reverse complement strand
ATGTTTCGAAAATTCAATTGCAATTGGGACAATTAGGTTATTGAAATATGTATCACAATAGGGGTATGAGACGGTTTAAGTTTGAAAATATTTTGAACAGGGTTGCCACCTGTTTGAAAAGTCGATTTTAATTAAAGAAATATTTAGATATATGTGTCCAACTAAAGAGTGTTAAGAAATCTTTAATTTGAATATTTAAAATATTTTCGAGTATTTTAAAAGGGACCTGCTTAAGAAGTTAAATTAAAACTATTTAATAGGTAAAATTAAATATTAATAGGTGGGTACGAATGTATATGTGTTTGAAAGGGGTTTATTTCTGAACTATATTCAGTAGAGTTGTCACAGTATCAGTGTCAGATAACAAAGGTTTAAGAAGGTTTAGTTTGAAAATATTTTGAATAAGGTTGCCACCTGTTTGAAAGCTTATACAGAAGTTACATATGTGAGACCTAAAAATTAAAACCTCTATTATTTACCATACATAATAATGAATAAACTGTTATTAGTATTTTCCTCATTAATTGTAATGGCTTTGCTAATCCGGATTTCCGGGTAGAAATTTTATTTTATAAAGATTTAGACTATTTTTGAGGACTTTGAAGATGGCAGTAGGATTAAGATGAAATTTGACACACGAATCGCACAGGGTTGCCACCCGTTTAAAAAGTTAATTTGTCGCTTTAATGCGATGCGTGTTCACTAGTACAAATTTATTCAACTCCATTTGGATGATGACTAAGAGAGCTTTTCACAGTGTAATTTGGCAATGGAGCTTTTTTGTAAGAATTTCGTGTGAGAATAAACAACATTTTTTTCAACGATCTTGCCTGCTGTCTTTCAGTTGTACTGCAAAAAAACTTTCAACTATCTTTGCTAGAATTGCCTTTTTAGTATCCATCCGCCGGATAATAATAGTAACAATAGATTGGCGCTTACACATATGTTAGTGTTTGGCCGCGCTTCTCCTCCCATTTTCTGGCG
This sequence comes from Rhagoletis zephyria, assembly GCF_001687245.7. Classification (NCBI taxonomy): domain Eukaryota; kingdom Metazoa; phylum Arthropoda; class Insecta; order Diptera; family Tephritidae; genus Rhagoletis; species Rhagoletis zephyria. Next base: position 27,116 of record NW_016165298.1, on the reverse strand, counting down.
TGCGCCTTGATGTTGTAACACAAGCGGGAGGGACCTACAGTTTTACACCGACTCCATACGGCGATTGCATTTTTATGAGGGGCGACCGCTGCTAAGAAAAAATATTTTTTCTATATTTTTTTGCGATATTGCTTTGACCAGGGCTTGAACCCAGACCCTGCGGAGTAGTACTGCGCTGCTACCCACCACAACACAGCGGCCGCCGGATAGCCAAGGCTATATTTGTATTTCTACCCATTCGAGCGAATCCACTTTACCTACTAATGCAATGGAAAAAGATGTTTTTTAAATGTGCAAAGAAGCCATTTTTAATAATTTTTCAGTTCTGTCTAATGGGTAGTACGTATATCGATAGTGAAGACTTTCGGGTGAAGGATAATTGAAACTTCAAATACAAAATTACTCAGAGCAGGTGTGTTTCAACATTTCAGTTTAATGCCATCAAAAAAAGGATATACATAAATAAATCACAAATCTTTATCGATTCGTAAGCACTTTTAATAACTTAATTGATATTTATTACAATATATATACACACATATGTACATGCATATATATAAATATGTAGCTGTGCATTTTAAAAATAGATTTTTCCAACACACAGTGTAAGCTCAAACTAATCAGATTATAAATGAGTCTATTGATGTTTGCACAATCAATAAAACTCATCTAAACCTTTGAGAGAAAAATCATCCAAGAAAATTTCATCCTCTGTAGCACGTATCCAATCAACCGACTAAAGTGAATTATTTACATAATTCTGTATGTGCAGATAAATGTACTTGCGTACATACATGCATACATACAAACATTTCCACCATAAATACTGCATTGAGAAAATTCTCTTTCAACCAATGCCTTACAATCAGTCAAAAGTAGTAGATACACCGACAAACAGACGGGGAATTGCGCTGTTAGACGGCAAGTAAAGTGCCGTTGAATGCAATCTAATGCCTCGAAGTAGTAGGAAGTAAAGCAACAGTTAGCGAAAAGCTCGCGCACGAACACGGCCTACTTCCACCACACTCACACACACACACACACACACACATTCACAGAGCCGCACACTCGCACACGCGTCAAGAGGGGAAACAGCGCCGACAGATAGGCAAACAAAAGAGCATTGCAACATGGCGCTTTGCAAGCCTTTACATTCGCCCATACAAACAAAATTGTGCATATGTAGTGCACATAAAATCTGCGCAAGTACAATGCTAAGCGCGTTGCCGTTGCCTTTGCCGTTGCTATTCAGAAATGAAATAAAAACGTGCAAACAAAATCGTAAGTACAGCGCACTCCAGTGGACGCTATGCACTCCATATACGCCCACATTGCACTCTGCCTACAGCACACAATACACAGCACTCAGCATTCGATAGTCTACTCGAAACTGGTGGCGTCCGCAGTTCGTAGAGCTTAGAATAGAGCAGCGCGCGCACACCCAACCTGATTTTCGCAATGCAAAGCAAATTGCACCGTACTTGGCATAAAGGGTGAGCCCTATCAAATGTGCATACAAATACCGCGTGTTGTTTATGCTGAATGTTCTGCAAAAGAACCCACTCGTCTTGTGTTGCATGCATAAGCCTCTATGCGCCTATTTGTGCGGCACATTAAACTCCAAATCTAGCGCGCAACAAATAAAAGACAACAACACAAAACACCAGCCAGCCGCCAGCCGCCAGCCTTCTTGTATGCAAAGTGGAAGGGAAGGCAGCTGAACCTGACTGGGGGCATTGGAAGCACCGGCAGCTGCTGTGGCACAGAGGCGTATTTACTAGTATGTGTTTCGTATGCAACTTGCTTACTAAGGCAGCGAGTACACAAATTCGAGTAAAGTGAAGGTAATAAAATGAAGCTTGTAGCCGGTTTTGTGGCAGTTATGAAAGAAAAGTCTTAAAATACGAACAGGAAATGCTAGTAAAAATATTTTATAAATATTGCTTCTATAGTGCAGCATTTTTGAGCTTTATTGAAAACACAAATATGTTTGTTACTGTGTTTCAGCAGTAGGCGTTGTTGAGGATACCTACGCTTTTGTTGTAGATTAGACTTACTTAGATTAGACCTATTCTGAAGGGCATCTTAGAGACCGGATCTACTACTCCCTCAAAAACCCCCCTTTACAGTTTATCTTCTGCCTCATTTCTAGAGACGAAGATGACAATCAATATATTGGCTACTGAATATTCGGCTTTCAGGGCAAACGAAGGTAGATTCAAAAGGGCTCATTCTGAAGGTGGCGGAATTCGCTGTAATTCTACAGACGATATCCTTCGGCACAAGTAAACACAAACTTGATAAATTCATACAGTTGGTATACCAAAAGAGAGGAAATTTAGTCATTTTTTACGCTGAGATACCCGACCTCGATGCTATATCTGAAGAGGGAAAACCCCTGGAAGTAAAGGAAGAGACCAAATATCTAGGTCTCATACTCGATAGGAAACTAAACTGCGGGCCGAATATTGTAGATAGAGTAGGCAAAGCAAGATCAGTACTCTTGCAGCAGGTCAATAGGAAAAAGATGGGGTATAGTTAGGCCAATTATCTATCAGGGCAAAGTGGTATGGTAGGACACCCTTGGGATAGGGGTAAACTTTAAAAATATGGATAAGGTCCAAAGCCTCGCCGTCCACACTCATAACTGGTGCAATAAGAAAAGCACCATCCAAGGCACTGTATGCCCTACTGAACTTTCTTGCGGTAGATCTACATGTCAAACAAGTTGCAAGCGTTGCGGCAGTTCATATGAATAGTCTAGATAATTAGTCAAGCACCAGTTATGGTCATGGTAGAATACTAATAGAGTTTTCGGAGTTTGCAGGTTCGGTTGACTACGCCCTTCCGAACTCTGAATCCACTACAACGTTTACGACCCTCCTACCCTCAAGGGAAGAGTGGAAATGAGACGCTTTTAGGAGTGGCAAGTCCATCCATATATACACAGACGTCTCAAAGCTCGAGGGATTGGTTGGTGGAGGTGTATACTCCGATATGGGTTCCGGGACACTGCGACATTGAAGGGATCTGCAAGGCCAATGAACTGGCACGACTTGTAACCAAACTCCCTATTGAGGATATAAACGATCAAATAGGAATACTCTTACAAACTTGCATGCTACTTATCTCCGAGAGGCTCACTAAAGTATCGAATAGCAGATCGCATGACGAAATCACCTGTACAACTGCCAGGAAACTATGGCCAACGCTCAGCGCTAAACCCAGTGGCCTGTTGTTGTTGGTGGTTGTTAGTATCTGTTATAACAGGACACTGCCTAATTGGCAGGCATGCCTATCGCCTAGGCGTACGGCTACATGACTTCTGTAGAATTTCTAAAGATGAAGAAGAGGAGGAAACGATTCTGCACCTGTTGTGCCGCACTCTCCACACTGAGTAGACAATTCTTCGATAACCTGGATGACCTTAGATGCGTCGAACTCAAGGATCTTCTAAAATTCCTGCGAAGCTCAAAATGGTTTTAGGAGGGATTGGGAGCTACTGTCTCTTACAGGCAACCGCGCCAACCTACCTACCTACCTACCTAGGCTGATTATATTTCCCTTATAAAGCTTATTAATTGCATTATGAATCTCCAAAAATGTAAATGTTGACCTATAGCGCCACTGGTGTCGCCATTCACAAACATTGGGTAGTATACAGGCCAGATTTGACTCCGAAAAGTAGGCGNGAAGAAGAGGAGGAAACGATTCTGCACCTGTTGTGCCGCACTCTCCACACTGAGTAGACAATTCTTCGATAACCTGGATGACCTTAGATGCGTCGAATTCAAGGATCTTCTAAAATTCCTGCGAAGCTCAAAATGGTTTTAGGAGGGATTGGGAGCTACTGTCTCTTACAGGCAACCGCGCCAACCTACCTACCTACCTACCTAGGCTGATTATATTTCCCTTATAAAGCTTATTAATTGCATTATGAATCTCCAAAAATGTAAATGTTGACCTATAGCGCCACTGGTGTCGCCATTCACAAACATTGGGTAGTATACAGGCCAGATTTGACTCCGAAAAGTAGGCGCAATTTTACATAACATGATCCAATCGACACCATTTTCGAAAAAAAAAAAATGCATTAAACAAGCGCAAATCAAATTGTTGTACATTTCGGGGAGTGAGCATCACGTAAGCTTGCTCAATAAAGGCAATAAATAAGCACACTCCTCCAGAATTCTTTGCTCACTTATGGGTCGCGTGCACTTGCCAATTGTTCGTACAAATTGCAAATAATTACGTGCCGCATGCTGAGAATGCAAATGTACTGCATGTATACGCTCTACCAACAAAGTCGCTCACTCAGTGGCAGTGGTGTATCATTTTTGTAGTCCATTTCAGTGTACAACAGCGGTAGCGCCAACTACATAGCTTAAAAGCGAACCGGCAACCGGATGATGCATGGGGAATGCTGTCGTTGATGAGTGAGCCGAATGCTATGAGGGAGATGCCTATGTTGCATACACACACACACACACATGCAGAATGTACTGTTAATGTACTCCGTGAATGCATGCGCATATTTATTCAACGACCCCAAAGGCGCCACGCTGTTAAATTTGTGATGCAAGCGCTGACTGGACTCTTGCCATCAACGGCTGCGTCAAACTACTTCAAATCGACCGCATGTATGTGTATGTAAAAGCACTGCCAACCAGCTGACTGACTGAATAACTGAATAACTGCCTGACTAACTCTGTGTGACTTATTGCCGCACGTGCGCGATACTTGCATCATATTTATGTACATATGTACATACAGATGAGGTTTTCATACACATTTCATATACATATGTACATACATACATACATATACCTAGTGTTCGTCCGATACCACCATGTACTCGATACCTGTACTCGTTAAAAGTATCGAAGAGAAAACTCTATGCTACTCAAAGTATCGCTAGGAGATACTCGATTTTATTTGTACTCGAAAGTACTCATACGAGAAATTTTAATTCAAAGACCGTATTCAATAACAGCTGAGAAAGGCGTATAAAAATCTGAAAATGCCTTTTCATTTCCTCCTTTTTAGTCGCGACTGCCAACACCGGGCTCCTAAATGCATGCTATGTACTGCTACCCACTAGTTTTGGTCTCCCCTCTCACTGAGTTATGCATGGTCCTTCGAGCCAGCGGCCTATGGATCTGCAGTCCACAATATTTCGAAATGGGGTAACTTGAAAGTGCTGAAACAGGAGATGGGAAGGCTAAGAGTTTACTTGTGTTTTGTTTCAAAACGAATTCTTCTAAATCGATACGACTTTTCTTCCCGACCTTCGTGCGCTTTTTTAGTTTTAACCCTCGCAAAATCGAGTGGGACACATCTTGAATGTTTTTTTTTTTTTTTTTTTTTGAAAAATAACAACACATAACTTTTTCCAGTTGATTTTCCCAAATTTAGCAAACAAGTAAATACTTGCACTTTGTACTCGATACCCATGAAGTACTTGTACACGCCCATCGAAGTACAAAAAATACTCGGTACATGGTAGAGGTACTCGAGTATAAAAATACTTCTAAGTACTGGTAACGGAACATCACTACATATACCCATATGCGTTGGCTTGCCTCAAGCATATCTGTTGCCAACGAATTGCGAGTTGTTTGTGCAGAGCATTAAGTAGCAATGATAGCCGCAGGAAATCACTGCTTGCCCGCAAAAAAAACAAATTGCCTCCCAAATGCCTACTTGAGGCGCTCCATGCCTGCCTACCAGCCTGCCTGCCTGCCTGCCTGCCAGCCGGCCATATGTTAGCATGCTGCACTTGTATTGGATTACAATACATTTGCATTGCATTTTGCACAGACAACACAGCGGAACAGTGGCACAGTGCAGTGGTGCAACAGGCTCAATGCGCAACAGGCACGTCTTAGTTTACTAGTCGCCGCCGCTGCATGCAAATATTGGCGTGCCTTAAACTGTTTTCGACTTTTGTTGGCATTTTTATTGCTCAAGGCGCCTGTGAGTATTTTTTTTTTGCATTTCGTATTGTGAAGCTTCTACTGCTGCTGCTGCTGCTGCTGCTACTTTATCCCTCATTAATCTTTCGCATAATCAGTTCACAAATGTGTAATTATGCGTGAATGCGTAAAATTTTTGCGATTTCTAATTATGTGGCATTTCGTAGTGCATTTAATGGTGGCGGCGACGGGGGCCGCTTAACTGCATCTCTGTCAATTGCACGCTACGTAAAGCCTTAATGATGCTCAAGTTGCATTGCCATAGTGAATTAATTGGCTGTTAGGTAGGGGAAATAATAATTCAGGGACTTTTATTAAAAACGAAATATATACATATAAAGCAGTTTCAATAAAGGTGACTTGATTTTGAAATTGAATAAATTAGACTGTCTGCCAAGCTTTCTCATGATAATGCAGTTCGCTAGTATATCGTTTTTGCGATCACCGGCGAGTCGTTACGAAGTCGTTTGGCCAATTGGTTGGTTGGATATGTACACATGTATGTATGTATGTATATGACTTTACGAATAGATGGCAACACTAATAAAAAGTATTTTCAAACTTAAGCATTCATAAAACTCCTTCGTGTCAGATTAAAAATTCGTGTGTAAAAATTAGCCACATTCGACTTTTCAAGCAGTTGGCAACCCGTTTCATTTTTAAGCTTACATAAATCGTCTGGCATTAAGATACAAACTTAAATTAATTGATGAATTAAGTTGAATTTGAGATTTCAATATTTCAATACTGCAGAAATAAAGCCTTTCCAAATCCATTTCTACTGATCCTTTAATAATTCATTTAACTTATGAAATAATTTGAATTTAACTTTTTAAACTGATGACAACCCTCTTCAGACACTTCAAAAATATTGTAAATGTTCATAAGAAGGATTTCTTAACACTCTTTCGTATGACATACACGTGTTAAAATTTCATACAACTTGTGTATATTTTTATGAAATTCAGCTTTTGAAACAGGTGGCAACCCTCTCCGAGATATTTTCAAACTAAAACCTTTTTTAATCAGTTTCGTCTGCGACCCAAATTGTGATACATATATACATTAATTACTTTAATGCCTTAGTTTAAATTAAAGTAGAATTTTTAACTAGGTGGCAACCCTCCTACAGTTGAGAATTTAATTCTTTCCCAAAACATTTCCGTTGATACCCATATTTTAGTAACTGATTTAACTTATTATAATTTGAACTTAATTTTTTAGCAAGTGGCAACTCTCTTCGAAAAAATAAAATCTTGCCATACCATTACAGCGAAATCCCCTTAACTTTAAACCTAGATATTGAAAATCCGACTACGGTTTCAGATCTGATAACATTGACTATTTAATAATTTAAACAGGTGGCTTTTGCACATCTACAGGCCAATTCCTTCAATTTGACATCTCCATTTTGAACATCGAACGAGCGGAGTATATCTGATGACAATTTCGATCTCAATCTTAATTCTAATCTTAATCTTAATCGTGGTAAACCACCCCGCCATGCCCTACCCACTTCTGTCACTTTTTCGTTACATCGATGTTTTGTATTTACAAGCCAACCGAACGCAAAGAAGTTGCACTTTAAAAAATTTCATACAAAGTAAACTTATCACTTTAACTTAAAAAAAAAAAACCCATTCTCTTTCAGCAAAACTTTTCTTGCGCCATAACACTATTTATAACCACTTTCTGTAGTTAGTCCAAAACAAGAACCTAAAAATCACCCACATGCAAAACTTTTCCGCACAGCGCTTCCCTTCACAGCGCAAAGGCAATTTAATTTTCATTTATTTTCGCGCTACGCTTTGTGAAACATTTGCATTTGCTTGCGCTGCTTTCACTTATTGCTTGCTGGCGTTGCACTTTTTGCGTTGTCTGTATGTGTTTGTTGTACAGGAAATTTGTTTGATGTTGTTGCCATTTTCATTTCGTTTGCATTTGTCGCGCCGTTTAGTTCTACATACACATACAGTAACTAAGTACAAACATACATACATATAGTTTTGTATGTGCATTCGATTCAATCACACAAATTGACCCAAATCCAGCAGAAGAACATTCAACATTCCGTTTTGGAACATATAAAATGACACACGTACAAACACGCAAATTTAGATTTATATCATACATATGTATATCTACATGTGTACATATGTGCGTTTTGATGCCCTTGTGTATAAGTTAGAATTGCTCATGTGCTTATGCTCCAACATGAGCTCAGCTCAGCTGAGTAGAGCTGATACTTGGTTAAATACCTACAAAGTGGCAAAAAAAGTGCAAACAAATACTTATGTGCATGTCTGTATATATGTATGTTTATTTACCATGCAACATACTACCACATTATTTGTGTTTTTGTATTTATATCATTTTGGAACACATTCTTTCACAGTCCCACCACCCACTTTCAATAAATAAATAAAAAAAACTACTCCCATTCTAAGTCCCCATTTGCTACCACAAAAGTGCCACACAAGCGACCAACACCAATAACAACAACAACAACAATGACCATTGCCATAGATTTCGGTATTGGAAGCGCTTTTCATTGGTTTGTTTAGCGAATTGGCTATTTGGCTTAGATTTCGCTTGCGCATCCTACATATATGTATGTATGTATATATGTTGTATCCACATATGCATATATCACATGAAATCCAATTGAACTTACATAGTTTATATGTATACACATACTCATGCAAATATACGAAAAATTGCAACATTGCTCATATTGAGCAAATGCAAATGCACAAAAAAGGGAAATTCGCTTCAGCAAGCAAACAAACGAACAAACAAACACGGACGGACTGCAACATGCTTTAACGTGCATATACATATATCTTATATACTATAGTAAATCCATACACAAATGCGCATTGATAGAGAAGCGCACACAAAATGTGTTGAAATTTGTTTAGCGCCAGACGATCACAGCGTTGCAAGGCTTCGCCACGGATGACATTTGTGTTTGTATGACTGTACTGACTAAAAACAAATTTGTTTTACTAAATTCTCAGTTAGGTTAAGCTAAACAATGAGGGGAAAGAGTATGACGCTTTACCAAGTTAGTAAGGCCTGAAGCTTCACCTTAGATATAAATTAGCTTTTCTTAAACGCAAGGTGCTCGTCCAGCCCGGCGAAATGCGTAGATATTTAGAGCAGAAATTGTCCGAAGAAAATTATTTGAAAGCTGCAGAAACTGCCAAAATCTAGTGAGTCTCTTACTTTCAACGGCGGTGAAATTAGCGTGGCTACAGGAAAAGCTAAGGTCTCCAACGCCATTAGCCCCGAAGGAATATGTATGCAAATTAGAACTGGAGGGAGTAGACTAACTCAACAGGGTCCAAAATTTGTCAATGATCAAAATATCGATAACAAAATTGAAATAAGTACCGATAACAAAATCGATAAATATATCGATAACAATATGGATAAAAATATCGATGACAAAATCGTTAAAAATATCGATAAGTTCCGAAAATATCGATAGCAAAATCAATAACAATATCGATAAAAATTTCGATAACCAAATCGATAAAAATATCGATAACAAAACCGATAAAAATACCAATCATTATATCGATAAGTCCAACTAAGTCATTTATTGTAGGTAGCTCAGAAGAGACTTGAAAACACTAACGTAGAGAGGCTGCTTCTTTGGTATCAGATAGTTTTTTCAACTCGGACGAATGTATCTCTAATTAGGACATATTTAAGAGACTATATATTAAAGTCCAACCCAAAAGTCCTTTAGTATTTTGAGCGGCAAAAACTTGAAAATGTACACAAAAACAAAAACCACGAACACGCACTTCACTTTTATTTACATGTTTAGGTTTAAGCTTACAGAGAAATTGTGCACAAAAAAGGCAATGTTAATGCGATTTAGCACTTCAGCTGGCTACGCATTGATTTCGCTTGCATTTTGTATTGTATGAACGAGCTTTTCTATTTATTTACATGCGTGTGGGTGGTTTGCGTTTCTAACACCACAAACGTGTGAGTACTAACACTTAAATAAACTTTATGTGCGCATTTGCTTTGGTAAATGTTTGGTTTTAAGTGTTGTATAATTACTTTCTCTTTTGGTTAGTCGTCAAAGCTGAATGAACGAGTTCAAATTGTTAAAGTAGAAAGCGAAGAGTTTGATGAATAAGTCAACATATTGACAATGTTGTCTATAAAGGATTAACACCAGCAGTGTAAACAACAAATAAATTAAAATCCCCGATACTACAACATTGATGACAGTAACGATAATAACAACAACAGAAATAATTGTTTTGAAATAAAAGATAATATGAAATCATAAGGATGTTGTATGGATTATCTCATTGAAGTTTGGATTAATAGGCCTTCAAATATTGATATGCCGCCGGAGAATCCAATAATTAAAGCAGATCATGCATCTTAGTTCCGAAGGTTCGCACCCACTCTCTGCCAGATGATACTAGTTTCAAGGCTACCCTTTCTCGCACAATGCCTCACACACTTAAGTGATGTATCTACTGCCTCTATAGTGACTGCCACTTCTGACTGAAAAACACTAGTAACCCCAAACTGTTCTTAGTCCAATTGTCTGCCTAGTCTCTCAGCTAGTCAGCGGGACTCCACACAAAAATGCGTAATTATGTAGAGAATATCCTTCTACTCTTGAGCAAGGTGTTCTTCATGAAAACTTCTTCGCCTTTCTGATTTCGGGCATTTGAATTCCCTTAACCCTCTAGTAGGCCAATTTTTTTATGAGTTGAAAAATTCAGGAATGGGTGATTTTGGCACGAGAAATCCAAAACTGATGTCCACTCCGATCTGTGACAGTAACTTTTTCCTACAGGGGAGAAAAACAAAGACCGTCTGGAGACGGGCTTGCCGATATACTTACACATATTTTCAGCTTTCTCTTACACAATGTTGACCTACGAACCGGCGATGCCGTCTGCAGACGGTCAAAAATGCAAAGCTGGGGTTTTATATGTCGGCAAGCCGGTCTGTAGACGGTCTGTGTTCGAAAGCAATTTTCTGCATTTCGAATGGTGATATAATTATAAAACTTATATTAAAATACGGTGCTTTTAACAACGAAATCCACCGAATTTTTTTATATCAAAAAATTTTTCAAAAGAAAAAATGTCTTTAATTACGAAATTACTAAATAGCAAGAAATAATTAATTTTAACCGTATTTTTAAAATCTGTAATTCAACTGCCGATTAAAATAAAACGGATTGACATAACGGATTAAAATTTACTTCTCCGTAAGGGTACGATTTTTGTCTAAAGATCGTGCCTTGTGAATATAGAAAAAAATTATTATAGGTGCACTAAAAAGGTGTTTAGTTAACGACCGTCTGGAGGCGGTTCTGCCTACTAGAGGGTTAACCTAGCTTTCGGCAATTTTGTCTTTCTTATTTGGCACTACAACCGTTTGTCGATTTTGGCCGAAACCAAAAAGCTTCGCCAACTGCCTCTCTCTCCTTCGCGGTTTTGCGCCAGTTGTTCATTCCAGGTGTGGACAGGTCCTTCTGCACTTAATCCTTCTATTTTGTTCGTGAGGGCCCTATCTTTCGTTGCCCACCTATGGGTGCGGAGTCCAAGGATCTTTTCATCGGAGCGTCCTTATCCATGAATAGTTCTCTCGAAAGCCCTCAAAGCATTATCATCTTTGTTAAACATCGTCCAAGTTTCTGCACCATATAAAAGAACTGGCATGATGCTATTTCGATCCTTTCATTGGAGGGCGTTTTTACGTGGCGGGTTCCAAGCCCAGCACCCGACCATTACTGGGATGAGTGGCTTTTCAACAGGATACACGTTTATCTAGGGAGCCACTTGTTGCAAGACAGGCCCCTGCTTGCAGCCGTACCTACTGGTGAATAGATGCTGCAAACTTCAGTGAGCCTTTAAGCCGACTAAGTCGGGGTGGCCCTCTGAAGCTCCCTCTCTTTCTGCCGTGCCCCAAGACTCCACTTGAATTGCTTACCGCTTCTCACACATGGGTGAGGACACAAGACTCGGGATTGAGTATAGCTGTGCAACTATAACTGCGTATCCAGAAGAAGGGCTATAACCCATTGCTCCCCTTTTAAGAAAACTATGTAATTTAATTTTCAGTCTTTTTTGATTGAAAGTTTTGTAGTTTTTCGCGATATTTTTCTTTCACACCAAATTGTAGTTTCAAAAATTTCTTTTGTTTTTTCTTGCCATTGACCACGGCCACATAATTCACTTTATAAAGTACATACGCACAATGAGACGAATATGTAAACACCCCGCGGCAAAGATTTCGCACGTAGCGCTGTAGAGCAACTTGGTGCTGGTAAATATGTACTCTTATAGCGAAAGAGGGAGGTGAAGGAGTTGGAATAGAATTGCGGCGATGTGTCAGTTTTGCGCTGCAAATTTGCATATGAGTAGTTGAGCTGCAAAGTAAGAAAATATGTGGCAAGAATGGCAGAAAAATGAGATTTTCAAAATTATAAATGGAATTTCAAGTGAGCGCACCAGTGAAGAGCGTTGATGTCAGAGTTGATGAAAGCAAAACTGAAGTATTTATTGTGGAATGAGATTGTGCGGATGCGGAATGTGTGGTTAGAAAGCAATTTATTACTGTTATGCAAAAAAAAAAATAAAAATATTAAAGCGTTGAGCGGATACTTCTATAAATTTTCTATTTTAAGCAATTTCCTATTTCTCGCGCTTTCCCTCTGGCAAGCAATGCAAGTGGTTGTTGACGATGTTTAAGTAGTTTTGCAGTCACTGCGAGTAGTTCACGTACATACATACATACATGCTTACGCTGAAGACGCCAATACTGACGACGACCGCAACTCTAATCAGCGCGTTGTTAGTGAACGATGCACAAAATTTTTGTGGCCAACATTAGCAGCAAAGTGCCGCCGCCACCAACGCCACCATCACCACGCTACTCCTGATGTTGCAGTTGTTGACTTCCGTAAGGTAGCTGTCGACGTTATAGAAAAGTAAGCCAGCAGCATAGTTGTGCGTTGTACAAATGGAATGATGTGTGCGCAAACAAATGCCGCGCGTGGCCGTTAGTGGCGTCAAAAAAAAAAAAAATGTTAGACATTGGCGGCTAAAGAACAAAAATGTGCAGAAAAATAACGACCGAGAAGTGGAAATTTTCGCAATGAGTTATGCCTTGACTCAAGTAGTGGAGGGGTTATGGAGTCGAGGCATGGAGCATGAAGTGCAATTAGTTGAATTCCACTTAGTACGTGCGGGATTTTCAAACACTTTAGTGGCTTTCGCAGAAGAATGTTTGGTTTAGAGGGCAGAAGAGTAGGCAGGGTAGGTTATAAAGCGGTCAAATGGGCAAATGCACAGAAGACCCATGCAAAGAAAATAGAAAATGGTTGAAATAGTTTTTGAAGTAGAGCATTTGATTGAAGTAATCATAAAATGTCAATGTTTGGCATAAATATGCAGAAAAAATTTAATAGCATCTGGTTATCGTCAGCAGATATTCAAGCGAAGGCCATTGCAAATTTTGAGTTTTTTTTTGTCCATTAAAGAATGGCAAACCATCGCTACCATTTGCACGGAATATATATTTATGAAGGCTTCACAAAAGTGAAAGTCTCTCGCAGTTTGAAAAATTTCGCATTCTCATTTGGTTTGACTCGGCGCCCACACGGATGGACAACGAATGCAAGGGCGGCCATGAACAGACTGCAAGGGCCAAGTGCAGATGGACCTGTCTGTACTCGGGATGAACGACTGACTGGCGCAAATTTCCAAAGGAGAAAGGCAATTGGCCAAGCTTTTTAGTCTCACTCCAAACAGGTTGTAGTGCTAAATAAGAAGACAAAATGCCATAAAATAGTGATCTGAATCGATGTGTAGTCGTCGCATCGTACGTAGGCCTCTCAGAGTATCCTCACCAAAGCTGGTAGACCAAAGCCAAACAGGCAGAGTTTGGCGTAACTCTGGGCGTGAAATAAATTATAACAACGAAGACAAAAAAGAGAAGGCAAAATTGAAGATAAAGTCGAAAATGGGGAGAATACATATGAGAAATACATATGAATTAGGGTAACTGAAAGAGTAAGAAAATCAATTGACTTTTTCGATAGGAATCGAAATAAATTCAATCATAAAAGTTAACGAAAATTATTGAATCATCTAAGTTTAAAGTTATCGAAATTTATCGAGTTTTCCATGGTTATTGAGTTACTGCAACGTATCGAATTATTCAAATTGCTCAATGTTTATTGCGTTGCCGAAATTTATAGACACAGAAACTTAGTTGGCGAAATTTACGGATAGTTATCGAGCTGTAAAAATTTATGGGATTATAGAAATTTGTCAAGTTAAAGAAATTTATCAAGTTATCAATGTTTATTGATTTATCATTATTTTTAGACTTAACGAAATTTATCGAGTTATCGTAATGCATCGAGTGCTTTAAACTTACAGAGTTATCGATAATTATTAATCTACTGAAATCGGTCGAATTATCGAATCGAAAATATATCGATCTATCGATATTTCTAGGTTATATAAGTGTATCACTGCTTATCGAATTTTATCGTGTGAACAGAATGTAACGAGTTATCGAAATTTTTTGATAGCTTTCGGAAAATATGGAGCTGTCAAAATTAACAATTTATAAAGGTATTCAAAGTTTATCGAGTTATCGATTTATATTGCGATATATAAACTTTTGTGTTATCGAAATTTATCGAGCCCTCGAATTTCATGGTATTTGAAATTAGTCGCGTTATCGATTTTCGTTGAGTTATCGTTGAGTTATCGGATTTTAGTGTTTTTAAATACATCGAATAATCGATATGTATCAAATCATTGAAATTTATCGATAAACTGGAATGTATCGGGTCAATTACAAGTCCTGCCCAAGTCTATTAAATTTAACGCGCTGTTCGAATGAAGTGACAGGGGGCTAGAGCGCTCTTGAAATTTGGAAGATCTTCCAGCAGACTTCAGGCGCCAGGACTACACAGTCAAGCCTCCTAGTCTAAAGAATCATTTCCAGACAAGGATCAAGTAAGCGAATTTCTTTATTTGTGCGCTACTTTTTGCCAAAATTTTGTCATTGTGAAATTAAGATAGACAAATAAAAAAAATATTGATTTACTTCAGCATTGTAATTCTGTCGTAAATACTTTGCCATTTAATCGGTCGCCTCGCTTCCGATGCTCCTACGTGATTAATTATAATTTTCTTGCAGTAGAAATTAATCAGCGCCATAAAAGCTTCATCCCCTTACATAAACACAGCATTAATTAATCAACCACAAGTTGATGTTGAAATAATTACTCGCTACCAAAAAAAACCAAGCCAAAACACAGAACCACGTAGACAGCTTACGGTCACAGCAATTTAAGTACATTTTCCTTGCATTGCTACCCAAACGTTTCCCTGCTTTACCATCATTACTGACCCGCAGCAGAAAGAAGCATACATCCGTGTCTGTATAGGAATAAAGTTAGAAAGACACACCTACATACAAAACACATCTACCATTTGCGGTTGCTTTGCTCGAATGCACTTCATTCACTACTTGGCCTGTTGCTTCTCTTTCGATGTGCTTCGGGTTTTACAGAAATTATGATTCCCTTGGTAGCAATTCAATCCTCTAATGTGTATGAAGGGCATGCAATTCCTTGTACAAAAGTACAAACAACAACATTTTCATACATACATACATGTGTACTTGTGTACGTAAGTATGTTTATACTTAGATGAACTTAACTTAGAAAATGTAGCGCCAACCCTTCTTGAAGTGTTCACCCTTGCCAGTACTTAGTTTAGTGTTTCATTTCTTTCTTTTGGCTAATTACAACCCTGCAGTAAGCCCGGGGCCAGCCAACGCTAAGCCACCATGTACGTCTACAGCGACAATTGCACTAGTGCAAATATCGACAACGGTTTCTTTTTGCAGGAGTACGAACTCGCCATAGACAATGACTGTAGCGTTTTTGTGTGTATATTGTCTACACTTTGTCAACAAGCACAACAGCTGTGCTTCGTCTTGCATTTTCTATTCCATCAGATATTTATTTAAGCGTGCACGTGCGGGGGAACAAAATTTTTACAAATTTTTTTCAGAAATTAAAAGGTGAACGTAAATAATTAATAAATTTTCTCGTATTTTCTCCTTATAACCAGATGTCATATCGACCTTCAGCAAATCATCAGACACAACTTTGAGAGCAGCTTTCCAACGCCAAAAGAAAAAATTCTTCAAGCAAACAACCCGCATTAAAACCCCAAAAAATACTATTTATTAGATTGTAAGAAATGTTTAGCTAGCCTTGAAGAAATATGCCAAAAACCAAGTACCTTTTTTATTAAAAATAACTATCTACAAGACATTTTTATCAACAATATAAATATCTGTGTTTCAATTAATTGTATTACCCAAAGGTATAAAAAAGTGTAGACAATAAACATTAAAAGGTAGTAGAGAATCTCTGGTGCCAATGTCTCCATATGGTCCCAAAGGGAGTACTTAGTCAATACCTCTGGAGAATTGCAATGACAAGCACATGTGAGATGTCTATAGCAAATAACATTGTGTGTCGCATATCTTGGAACTAGTACTGGTGACAAAGTCAATAGCGAATCGATAAAGTTTCACTGTCGACATTTACTGCAGGGAAGCAACTTAACAAGAATATTGGCATGTCTGCTTGGTGTTACTGCTGCTACAGCAGCCTTGTCGTTTTCGCAGCACTCGTGCATAAATTTTCTTAAGTGTACTTTTGCTGCAATTTTGAATTCAATGTTTGGTGAAATGTATGTTGCTCGGGAAGGTACATCGATTTGATGAATGTACATGCAATGGGTACGTGTTTAGAAGAAATGCATCTACAAACTTGTATGTAGATGTGCGTTCTTCATGAGTATTCAGTGCTCGCTATTGGCAGCTAGGGAGTACTTTTGGGCATTCTTGTGGCAAATTGATTTTTAGCAATCCAAGGGAAAATTTAATTATGTTTATTTACGATATATGCTTGCAACATTTGGATTTCCCTTCTGCTACTGTGTTAGTATTACGGAAAGATTACAATAAATAGGAAGGCAATTATCTTCGAACATTCATAAACTTTTTGGAAAAAAACTGCAATCAGGTAATTAATAAATTATGAAGTCTATCAATTATTCTCGTTAAGGTTAACTAACACTAAGCCCAAGAACCTGCTCTTTCGACGTGTTTGGCTCAAAGGGAGTGCGTTTTAAGAGGCCATTGGCAAAAGTACTTGCGAGTAAAAAATGGTTTAATTTTTTTATTGAGTGTACAATAGGGTGGTCCATAAATACATGCGGAGAAAACAGTTTAAAAGGTTAAGCTCTCACCTCTAGCATTTTATAAATTGTAAAATAAGATTAAGCGTATTTTTTTTGGTTAAAATAATGATATTTAGAAAACACTTTTTCATAGAAATGGTATAGAATTCTTTAAAATCCGTATTTTTAGATCGAAAGATTTTATTTATCTTCAGGAGACTTTCAATAATAATAACCAATGGTTTACTTAACCATTTTTTAATATTAACTAATTTTTATATCTCCCACTAAAAAACAAAAAAAATCAAAGGGGGGACCAATAAAAATTCTTTAGTATTAAAAAATGGTAAAAAGAACGTATTATTGGAAATCTCTTGAAGAGAAAGAGAGTTTTCCGATCGAAAAATATTGATTTTCAAGACTGCTATACCATTTCTACGAAAGCATTTTTTTTTCGCTGTAAAAGTACAAGGAAAACTTCATGGGCTTTGAGGCAGTTCTAAATATATATATATTTTTTGTGTACAAAAAACGGGTCACCTTTTTCCAGTAAGAAAAATCCTAGGACAACCCTAGTGTACAAGTAAATTTCAAAGGGTTTTTTTCTCGATTTTGAAACTTTATAATGCAAAATCGGTACAATGTAATTTATTTAAAGTATTTCCCATCGCTTTCTATGACCCGTTCCTTCATTGCTACCGTGATATAAAGCCAATTTTTGATCCCGTAAGGGCGCTCCGCATCGACCGTAACAAATGGTAGTGTATAGTGCATGGTCCGAACCACCTGTGACCCGTCTACTTAAATCGGGAAGCGAGAGTAGAATCCTGCCATCCCTGCACTGCACGAATGCCATAGCCCATAGCCGTAATGGGTCAAATTTGTAGAAATGAGCTGATGATGAAAGTCCCAGAAGAACTTACGTCATTTTTAGCCGTGACTCAACAGGACATTTGATTGCATTGAAACGCCATTGGTATTTATGATCCAGAAACTTGGGTGCCTCACGAACTCAAACCAAAAGGTATCGAAAGGCATGTCTCTGAAATGCTCCTTCACCAGAGATGGAAAATGGATTCATTACGACAATCCAAGGCGCCAGAAGGGTGACAGGTAATAAGGTCAATGGAAATAAGGTCAATTGACTTTATTTCCCACCCTGGTGCGAAATAAAGTCAATTGACATTATTACCTTTTCAAAAGCGAAATAAAGTAAACAAAAATTTGGAAATAACGCCATTGATGCTATTTCCTCATTCAAGTGGAAATAGCGTCAACAATGCTTAAAGTATGTCGATTCATAGAAAAAAATTTTGTTCTTACAATAAACATTGCTCCGTAAGTGTTGTTATTTAATAGATGAAAAAGGTTATTGCCAAATACTCAGTGTTGTGATATTAATCCACCCACAATCATGAACTACCACCAACTGATTTTATTAAAAAAATTTAAATTACGAATATGTAAAAACACAATGCGAAAAACTAAATACCTGCGCACAGATGGAAGACGAGAAATATTTGAAGAAAGAGTGTAGAAATTATCCATAACTTGCAAAACATTTTTCGTTTCCACAAAAATAAAGCGAACACTATTAAATTGATGAAACAGTCCATGTCCAAAAACCCCGGAGGAACACTGAAAGAATTCTATGTTTTAAATTAGCATATTTTGAACGAATTCGGAATGTCTAAGGTGGAAAAGAAACCAACCTTTCTATAAGGAAACAATTATAGAAAAAGAAATTTCTTACACTGTATTCATGTCTCCGCCAGCAATTTGTGACGACATCATTTAAAAGCAACTAAGGCGAACGACGACACTATTTATTAGATGGCACATTCAACGAGCCAATGTGCCAAAATGCAGATATAAACAATTATTGATTATTTAATATCGGAACCGAGATCATATAAGTTAATTGATTGGTTTTCACACACTTTTGAAACACAAATTATATGCTTTTTTACTGCAGACAAGTTGTTGCCCCAAAACACAGCAGAAATCTTCCAATCAGGGCTGCCAACTATCCTTAGTTATGATGAGGTGCCATATTGAGGATAAAAAAGTGCCAAAATGTGCCAAAGAGAAAATAATAAATTATGCCAAATTGAAAAATTAAGTGCCATTTGAAGTAAAATAGGGACAAATGGCACGATTTGAGCCAAGTTGGCATCCCTGCTTCCAATAACTTACAAATATAAAAAGGTGATATATCGAGGGCTTGAATTCATTAATACCCTTTATCTGCAATTTGCACAAAAACTAATTTGTGATTTTAGAAACCATGTGGGACTTATTACTTGTCGTTATATAAGGTAACATTAATATCACTGATGAAAGTTAAAGCTTAGGTGGATTTTTATATCAGAATCTCATCTTTGTGAAAAATGTGCAGATAGAGGGTATTATTGAATATAAGCCCTCGATGTTTAAAATATATAAAAATTTTATTTCAACGTATACAAAAAGTAAATCCACCTGCGTTACAGCACGGCGGGAGACGGGGAAGGGGGGGCGAGCGCGGCGCGCGCGGTGTGGCGCGCTAACGCGGGTCGCCGCAGAGCTAAGCAAATTTAATGTTTGAAAGAGAAATAATGTCAATTGATTTTATTTCGTTTTTAAAAAGGTAATAATGTCAATTGACTTTATTTCGCACCAGGGTGGGAAATAAAGTCAATTGACCTTATTTCCGTTGATCTTATTACCTGTCACCGCCAGAAGGCGTATGTTAAGCACGGCGAAGCCGGATCATTAACATCAAAGCCACTGGCCAAATAACCACGTTAGCATGGAAATGCTCTGCATTTGGTGGTCAGTCCATCAACGTGGCTAACTACAGATAACAAATGATGCGAGCGATTGCTGCAAGCCGGCGGGGTAACCAGACAAGAGTCATTATTGATTTTGCACGATGGCAATGCTCGGCCGAATGTCGCAGAAGTGATCAAAACTGGTATGCGAAGTTCAAACGCACCCGCACCCCGTGTTGGCTGGTGGCTAAACTGTACCCGGCTTCGGCAAGCATGCTGCATGTACCTCCCTTATATTTTTGCTATATTTACACGCTGACAGTATTTCTTTTCAAATTACGACCAGTGTTGCCGTTTTAGCCCTTTGGTGGATAGATTTAGCTACCACATACTTTTTTTGGCCACGTAAATTTAAAATTGCCCTTAGCCCTTTTTTTAGCCCTTTGGAGAATGTATTCATACATGGCGTGAAAAAGCTTTATATGCTTAATTTGATCTCTTTTTTTCATTTATGTAAGATATGAATCTTTAAACTAAGAAAGACTGATATACATATATACATATATGTATTGTATGTTCCTTACATTTTTATACATAAATACTGTAAAATAGTTAGGGCTGTTCACTTATCTATTAGCGATTTAACTATAGTTTAATGCTTAGTTAATATGCTTAATTTGTTAAATGGCCCATCATGTCGATTGACCGTGTATGTTCTTGTGGTGTGATTGAACCAGCTGCTGGTGCGATTTCAAAAACTATTTGAAAGTTTTGTGATTGTACCAGCATGCTGGTGTTGTGAGTGGTGAAATTAGCTCAATTTACTAAGTAAAAAGTATTATGGCTGAAATTTCCTGCACTATATGAGTCAAAGCAGTTTTTTTGGAAGATTAAGTTCGCGATATTGCAGTTGTGAATTAAAAAAAAAAAAAACAATGTTTCACAAAATGGTAGGAAAATTGTGAAATTTCGGCTCTAATCATTTTGTTCTTTCCTCGACCTCATTTGTAAAGAAATAGATATTGTACCAGCATGCTGGTAAGTTATATGCTTCAAGCCTGATGGTACAATCACTTGATGGAGCCTGCAAGCTGGTGTCGTATATTTCCCCTTTTATAGAAAAAGGTTTAGCTTTTTACCCAGTGTTCATTGTTTTTCTATACCATTACTTATTCAAAATGTTTGTGTGTATACTTATATATGTATATGTAAGTAAAAAATTTTAGCTACCATTTTTAGCCACAACGACTTTTTTTAACTCTTTTTTAGCCCTTTTTTTAAAGGAATTTGGCTATCACTAAAATTGATTCGCGGCAACACTGATTACGATTTTCCAAGTGCACTTAAAACACTATACCACCTAAAACGTGTAAAATTGCTAAACAAAAAAATCAAGTAACTTCCGTTATACATATGTCCGATTTTAAAATAAAAGGAAGTATCAAAATAGTATGGAGGATGTAGGCCAGTTTTCTTGCAACCTGCTCAGCGTCATCTAGCGATGGGTAGGCAGACAGTGAATAATACTAGTTTTGAAGTTCACAGATACGTGTCGCCACAAACGGTTGCGATTTTTTGCTGCACAGCGCTCTTTATGATGCTCAGTTATTTAATTACAGGCGTTCAGAAGTGCATCATGAAGAAAAATAATAAAGATATCAATGCCAATTTGCTGTTAGGCCACAGGGAGTCAACTGTGCACAATTCAAGGCCGGTTTGTGTCTTAGTTTTTGGACTACGTGGGCATTTCATCGCATAATATTTGAAAGCGAATATATTGAATATTTTATAACTGTTACGAAAATTTTTTTTACATAATTTGAATTTCAAAAGATTTTTTTTTTAATTGTGGACTTTTTTGCAAGTTCTTACTGTTGGCCCTTGATAAACAGATGTTTCATTAAATATTCCTGAAGAGATCCGATTGATAAACGCTGATACACAATTGATATGCTTATATGAATGAAGTAAAATACCACTTAAGATTTAAATCTAAAGGAGCGCAGTTGA
The DNA here is from genome assembly GCF_001687245.7 of Rhagoletis zephyria. Taxonomy (NCBI): domain Eukaryota; kingdom Metazoa; phylum Arthropoda; class Insecta; order Diptera; family Tephritidae; genus Rhagoletis; species Rhagoletis zephyria. Next base: position 5,105 of record NW_016165298.1, on the reverse strand, counting down.
CATTTAATTATGACGTTTAAAATGTCAAAATAATGTTTTAATTAAGTCCACAATACGTAAAGTGAAAAGTATACTCTGCAATCTCGTTAGAAAATGAGGCGGATATGACCAAGAACTGATAAAGGCCAAAAAACCGACTATTATCATAGGTAAAAACAGACATTCAGCATTCTTCCAGGTGGTCTCCAAATAATCGGGGACCGATGTTCTCTTATATCGCACATCTATACGTACATATATCGTACCGGAACTTTCTTTACCAATTTCCTTTTTACGATCTTCCTTCCCCTATATCGTCCAAATTACGTACTGTGCGGCGGATAAAAACTGGAAAAATTCTGAAGTTCTAAATTTCTAAGGATGGTTATAGGCTAAAAGCATCTTCGATATATCATATATCTGGTATAGCATGGTAGTATGTCTCATTGTCTAGCAGATATTCAAACTTGGTACAAATATTAAAAACATCAACAAAGCTTTAAGTTATGCCGTTATTTGAGGATTTTTAGAAAGTTTTTGGGCACGCAGTTTTATAGCCCATTCAACTGGAGTTAGTGTAGTCTAGGAGTTATTATTGAATCGTTGGCGAATATTGTCTGCTATTTTGTCACCAACAAGGAATATGTAAAAGAAGGAAAAAAATAGAAAATTTGATAATTAACAGCTTGCGCAGGTGCTACAGGAGCAATTAAGTCGTGTCCATCTGATGTGCTTAATGTGAAACTGAATCAACTGAACGTAGAACTCGGGATCAAAGAGTCAGGGTGCTGGAGGGCGCTGTGGCACGGTCATAGTGGTATTCTTGACAAGCTTGTCTAATCAGGGAAATAATCAGTTTATATATCTCCTACGACAGATTTCAGGAAAAACTTTCAGGTGAAGTTTCCCTCTAGACGGGATTGGAGTAGGGGCACAATACTAGTGGAGAATTCCACTGAAATCTACATATACTGACGGGTATAAAATGGACCGCGATGTGGGTGCGGGGGTATTCCCTGAAACGTTATATGTCTCTCTTTCTCGCTCCGACTACCGAACTTTGCTGGCATCTTCCAGGCGGAAGTACTGGGTATCTAAAGGAATCTTAAAGGATTAGAGAGGAACTGCGTAAGAGTACGAAAATCATAAATTTTCTCAGATAGCCAGGCGGCACTTACCTCACCGGTAACAAAGTTCAAAACAGTCAAATATTGCAAATGTGCGTTAAGCTCGACGGCCGAGTGAATAGACATCTCCCTCATCTGGGCTCCCGTCCATAGGAACAATGAGAGGGCTGATGATTTGGCATATCTTGATGAATCCGAAGCAAAGAAATTAAAATGTCCACTCGGACTCAGAACTGCATTTGCTGTTCACACGTCTGGCTGATCCACGTTAGAACAACTGAACTGCAGAACTGCGAGCAACATTTGGCCGCATTATGACAAACCAAAAACAGAAGACTTCTGAAGAGAGGTCTAGGTAAGATATAGTCAAGTTAACAGCCACGATAACGGGACATTGGCGTATTGGCAAACATGCAACTAAAATGGGCCTTCCGTACAACCCTCGGTTCCGCAGATGTATTCTTGAGGGAAGTAAGGAAACGGTCCTACTATATTTTTGCGAGTGCCCAACATTGGCACGAATAAGGCAAGATACACTCGGGAGTTTTTCCGTTCAAAATCTTAGGCAGATCTTCAATTGCACCATTAAAGTCCAAAAAGTCCAAATGGTTTGACGAAACGACGAATAATGAAAGCAGATAAAATCAAGGATCCCAGAGGAAGCGTATCAAAACGGTGGCATCAGCACTAATTGGGTCCTGGGCATGTGCTTAGGCGACGCTTCTACCAATACACACTTTGTACTTAGTATAAGTCTTCATAAGCTTCCGTAAACAGATAACAAACAAAAATAAAATATTTCGCCATTAAAAAAAAAATATTTATAAATAGTTCTTAAAAAACCCTCGTGATTTTTTCATATCCTCGTGGTTTATTTCATGGGTGCAAAAAAAGATCAATATTGTCGGACGGTGCCATATCTCCGAAGAAAAAAAATATTAAAAAATTCCTCAAATACGTGGTAGTTTATTTTATGTATAGAACCCAAACAAAATTTTGAGGCCAATCGAAAGAGTGATACCAAAATGGGGTGCCCCATATGAAAAAGAATACGCCTCATATACTTATTAGAAATTAGCTGGAAGTGTTTTCGGACGAATTTTTAGCTTCTAGCGTTTTCCATTAGCAAATCTTTTTGAGTTTTTTAAATATGTATTGTAGTTAGAACGTTTACTAAAACTGTCTACGGTAAGGTCTTTTCAGGGAAAAGGCCTCTTTCATAATATATAGCGTTTGTTCGTGTTGAGTAACCTAACCAGTGATGGATAATGTTTTTAGCGTGATGCTCACTTTTGGATGACCTAAATGTTCGGCGTCACTTGTGCTGGTACGATAACAATGGAGCTTCTCAAATTAGAACTAAGAGTAAATAATTGCCACTAAAAACGTTTGTGAGCCACTGACTGATTTTATTGCCAACGATAATGAAACCAAACGCCATAGAGCGAGCGTAATAATTTCGCAGCCCAGTAGCGATCAGTCGGTGTGAGAGGGCTCAAGTGCGACAATTGCTTTTCCATTGGCACTGTTGGCGATGGAATAATTAGTGTAACTATTTTGTACTAAGTATATACAAAAATAAATTTAAATGTACATAAACAGTGTTCAAGAATTTCAAATAACTGAAATTTAACTAAGTATAGATAGAACTCATACTCATGTATATTTAATCAAACAAAAGTAAAATAACGAAAACGATCACCGGAAAACGAATTGGCTTAAAATATTTTTAAGACAATAAAAACGTGTCTTTGAATGTAAAAGTGTTACCCACCAACAAAAGCTAAATACATATTCCTTATCAGTAACAAGTCTGTGATAAGATAAATGTAAACAATAAAAATAAAGTTTATGAAACTAAAATAACACGACAATAACAAAAAAACTTAACAATAAATCAGAAATAATTTGAAGCGTGAAATAACTGGAGACATTGAAAGCACTAACAAAAGTATATATGTATGTTTACAAGTACATATGTATGTATGTATGTATATGTGCACTTACCAACAAATGTATTTAACTAAGAACGCTTGAGCAGTTAAGATAACGGGCGCACGATTAGCCCACTTTGACCGAAAACACTGAGTAGAACGAGGGCCTCCATCACCACTTAGGCCAAGTTAGGTGAGCAGGTGCTTACTTAGTGCGCGAGCCGCGATTGCAGTTACTTGTAAAGCAATTTTTTAAGGTGAAGTTTGTGGAGAAGTGGAAGTAGGGAAGTGAGACTCGATGACTAAGTGAGTGTTTTTTTTTTAAGTTATGCAAGAAGTCCGTATTCACATAGCGTATATCAAACCTATTAAATAGGTAATTCGGAGCTAAAAAATTTAAAAATGTTAAAAGTTATACAAAAAAAAGGCTTGATGAAAAAAATTTGGTAGCAGTGCAAAAAATAAAAAAGTAATCACTGACTTACAACCACGCATGGAATACAAAAAGCAGAAAAACAATAGATACATTTTAAGTTTTTATAAGAAAAAACTATAGCGGAAAATACAGTAAAGCTTACCACCTACTTAAATAAAAAAACAACAAAAAATTAGCACCACAGTGTGAAACAGTGCAATTCAGCAAAAGCAAAATCCATCTGTGAGAAAAACAAAAAAAAAGTGCAATAACAACATGTGCATTTAATTACTGACTGTCTCAAACACACTCGTATGTACGCCCATTTATCTGGCGACATACAAAAAAATTTGTATTTACATTTTTTCATATATACATATGTAAGTACATGCATTTGTATATATGAATACTTATATGCACAAGCGCATTGCACACCGTTCTTGGCGCTTTCGCATTCACATTTGCATAGGAAAATTAGCTGAAATCGTAGCTTGGGTGGCGATAACCGTAGATTTTTTTTTAAATCATCAATTTACACTAAACCTTTGGCACTCCAACACGAGCATTTGTAGCAGCTAATTACACTTGCACTTCAATTGTAAATACCCAGTAGGAAATAAGTTTCACAACGAGCACTACCGTAACTCATCACTAGCTTAAAAGCTATTTAATGGAGTACATAGTAGTTCAGATTTTGTGGACTTTTTGATAAATTCCTTTAATAAAATTTCAGGTAATGAATTTATCCTTCCCCACCTCGTTCTCAACAAATTCTTATGTCTTTGGCTTTTTGCTGATTGCTGAAATTGCAGCTACTACTTAAGAGCGAAATACACCNAAGAGCGAAATACACCACACAAGCGGTTTGACAAACCAAGCGAAATTTCCCTTTGCTTCAAGCCATTTGTGCTGTGTATGGGGGTGTTTGAAGGTTTGACAAACCGCCGTCAAACCTTCAAACACCCCCATACACAGCACAAATGGCTTGAAGCAAAGGGAAATTTCGCTTGGTTTGTCAAACCGCTTGTGTGGTGTATTTCGCTCTTTAGACACGGCTTCTGAAACAGGAGGGCGTAACCGCTTAGCTTAAAAACTTCCCTTTTGAAGGTAATTTTAAAGTTTAATTGAATAGAAACTACTTTGACCTCGAAAAGAAAAATTTTGGGGTTTTTTTTTTAACTAACAACTGCATATCTTGAACTTATAAAAAAAATTAAACGCGTTTTTTTTTAGTTTTTGCGACTAATAAAATGGATTCTTTGATGCTTATAACTTTATAAAAGTTCATTGCAAATTATTTTGTGGTCAAAAAAAAGAAAAGAATTTAAAAACTATATTCAACAATTTTATAATGAGCTCGAGGCCATTTAAATGAAAAATTTATTGTGGAAAAGCATCAACAATTTGAAAAAATGGTAGAAGTGATAGCTATTTCGGAAATCACCACATTTCCTCATCAGACTTCTTTCAGTAGGATTCGAACCGACGATCCCACTGACTCAGCCAGTTGCCCATGCACCGCGCTAAGACGCCTTGTAAATTATCGTTTGCTTATTTCCACTATTTTTCATTTTTGTTATGCCAACACAATCAAGCGCAGCTATTCCGCTGCAATTCACTTGATCATGTGGTTGTTGGTTTTGTTGGTTT
>NW_016165297.1:23124-28103 GCF_001687245.7 Rhagoletis zephyria | reverse complement strand
TTATAAAAATCTGGATTTTTTTACTCCAAAATAGTTGGCAGCACTGCTGGTGGGACTATTGTACAGACATTTTTTTTTCTTGTTTATATTTAAGTATCAACAATTTGATAAAGCTATACCTAATTGACTATTATATGAGTTATTACAAAATACGGAAAAAATTCCAGCTTACTTTTATATGGAAAAAATCAGATTTATTTCTTCTGCCACTGGTGGGACAAGAAAAAAGCTGCTTTTTGGAGCAGACATATTTTACGGAAACTTTGGGAATTTATTTCACTTTTCTGTATGAACTTGATGTCTTATAATAAAACAAAGAACCAGGAATACAAGCCAAGCAAAAACTATAAAAAAATTACGGCTTTATTATACAAAAAATCCGAAATTCCTCTGTCACGGGTGGGACAACGTTTGTCACGGCAGGTAAGAATTTTTACATGAAAGGTAGCTTTTAGTGTGGTCCATATATAAAGACTAGTTATTAAAAAATATATAAAGCCAGGATAGTGCCTTTTATATGGGAGAAAATGCTTAGCACCGTCAGCCAAAAAAAAAAATATTAAAAATGAATGCGATATCCTACCGTCTTGAAATTTTCACTTTTACCAACTTAAATTTAATGGACTATAAAACTGCATACCTAAAAATTCTGAAAAAAAAGTGCAATTGTTAAAGTTTTTTGAATTTTTATAATTTTTGTAAGAGCTTTGAGATTCAGATTTATGTGGTTCTGGTTAGGTAATACAAAAATAAAAATAATACAAAATAAAAAACCAAAACTGGTCAAAATGTAACTTAGCTGACCACAAGGGTATATAGATAATGGGCGCCCTGTTAACCTTCCTCTGACAGCTGTCCCGCACATAGCTGTCACAGGTGGGACATGCTTCTCTGTTGAATTATTCTTATCTAACTACGTGGAAACGACAATGCAATTGTGATAAATATTTGCTATGAATTTCTAACATTATGTAACAAACACGAAACACAACCTCAACTTCTGTAATGTAATTTTATTAAAAGCAGATGAGTTCAACTATATATTTTTCTTACCAAACACTTGAATTATGAATCGCAAATTATTTGACAGAACATTCAACACAACCTACATTAAACTCAATCAAAAAAATTACTTAAAACTTGATTTCAAAACGTAAAAAAGGTAATAAAAATGAATTTAAAGCTTTAATTTGTTATTTTTTGGTTGACTCAGGATTTATACAAATGCCTTATCCACACGTTTGTTAGTTTTATAAAGAAAATAATTTTTGCACTGAGGTTCACCTCCCCATGGAATATCCCATATGTATGTATATAAGTAATATATGCTGAACTTGGTAAAAAAACTATAAAATCTTAGAGCTATCCGGCCACGATTTGCTGTGGCTTATCACAATAAACAGGAGATATTAAAATTAGAGGACTTATACGGTGTTCGAATGAGGCGATTTTACAGGCAACTTTTAGTTGAAAGCAACAATCGCTTCCAATGAAGTTGGGGTGCAGCGAACTTTTGATTCAACTAAAATTGCTTGTAAAATCGCCTCATGCGAACACCGTATTACATATATGATTTTTTTTGCATTCTACGACTATCCACTTGTCGTTAATTTTCAGTACCTAAATTCAATTTAACCAAATATTTTGTTAATCTAAAACATTTTTTAACGGACGGAACAAATAACGGTTTTGTCTACCACAAAGTCCATGTATAAGAAGAAATATCAAGAGGTAGTCCTGTATTTCTCTGCTGCAAATTCTGTATAATATACCTTGAATTAGAGATTGTTAAACTTTTTAAACCACTGGTTATTCCAAGCAGCGGGTTAAATTTCGTGATATGAAGGATGTTTTTTTACCTCCAAATACCATCCAAATTATAATGAATATCAGTGTCAATCCTATTGAAAAATATATGTATTAATGAGCTTTTGAACAATTCCTTTGACAATAAATTGCAAATTTTTTCTTCATTGTAATAAAGCATTTTCAAATACCTTTCGTTTGGTGCCCGTCTGGTAATACTTTTTAGATTGGTGACATTACTATTTAAAACTGTTTCTTAATCAAATATTCTTAATCTTTATCTTATCAATTTAATTGAGTTAAATTTTTCAAACAGGTGACAAACCTCTTCTAAAAATGTTTAGAAAATAAGCTTTTTTGAACCATTGAAGTTTGACACCCATATTTTAATATTTCATTTATGTTTTCAATTTAATTGAATAAAATTTTTCAGACACGTGGCAACGCTGTTAAAAAGATTATCCAATTTAAGCTTTCTTTAGCCACTTTATTTTGACCGCTTATGCAAAAATATTTCATTTACCTCATAATTTAAATGAATTAAAATTTTTAAATAGGTGGAAACCCTCTTATAAAACATTTTGGAATCTAAGCATCTTAAGCCTTTTTAATTTGATACCCAGATGGTAATAGTATCTTATTTATCTTATTAATTAAATTAAATTAAATTAAATTTTTGAAACATGTGGCAACCCCCTGCGAAAATGTTTCCATTTAAGCTGTCTTAAAAACGTTAATGTGACACCCTTATTGCAACACTACTTAATTCACCTTGCCAATTTAATTTAATTGAATTTTTCAAACAATTGGCAATTACACAGCGCACAGTGGAACGTCCCCATATAAGCTGCGGCCAAAAGTAGTAACCGTACTAGAAATTCGCTGAAATTTCTTATATGCGCTATTCGGCATTTAGGAATGAAGAAATGTGGAAAATCGTAAAATTCAGCGTGCTAACATGCCCACAGCTCTTGTGGGCGGAAATAGTAAATGTTATCCGATTTTGATGAAATTCAGAGCATATGCTGGTTTTAACGAGAAAAGCATAAATCTGAAAGATCGTCAAAATTGGTTTACATTATCGTCCAGTAATTATAGAAAAACAGGCGAAAATTAAAAAAAAAAAAAAATTTTATGAAATTCGGTGTGCCCTGCTCGTTTAAGTCAAAATTTTCCAAATTCGAAGATAATAAAAAATTTCTTATTACGGCGCCCACCTCCTACACAACGTTTTTGGCTCTAAGTACTAAATTTTATGAATTTTGAAGAAAATGAACAGGCATATTTATTTTATTTCTAAAGAAGTTCCTATTTCTTCATTTTTAAAATGAAAAAACGAAAACATTTACAATACCTGCATACTAAATTATGTGCACGATGTGTATTTACACTTAAACTTTAAATTTTACCGACATTTTATACTACAAAAGCTGAGCTAAGGCAAGCAGGACTCTTGCCATCGAAAACGGATCTCGTTCAGAGAAGCGTCCATTTTTGGCTGAATGTGGAATGTGATTAATAGATTGGCGAGTCATTAATATCTACACCTTCTTCAATTTCCATTTTATACTGCACATTATTTATTTTATGTATATATCAGAGTCTTTCCATTCAGCACTACAATAAAAATTCAATAAATTTTACAGGAGGTGGGTCATTAAAGGGAAGAATAGAAGCTGAACTCGAACTTCTTCGCAGCTGGAACTATTTGAGATATGACCCCATATTTAGTGTTTACTTGTCCTAACCATAATTTAGCTCGCTCCCTAGGTCCTTTTTAAATATCCATTTTTAAAGTAAGCACTCGAAAAATTGTATACTCCCAAAATTATGTAGAATTTCATGGTAAACTGTTTTATACATTTCAGAAGATTTTAAAAAAATTTAAAACAATGCTTGACCACAGATATATTCACAAACTGCTCATCAATCAGATTGGCTTTTTATATATCCGCACAAGTGGAAAAATTTATTCAAATTACTTGCGACAAAATCAAAATTTTTTCTTCCAAATTTATTTTTTCGAATTGTTTCGACTTTAAGCTCGTGTTATGACTGCAAATATGCATTTTTATCAAAAATTCTTTTTGGTTTGGGTTATCCGGATATTTTTCTATGCATCTGTGTAATTACTTTTTCAGAATTCGCTAATCCGTTTTTACTACTTTTGGCCGCTGTAGTCCCATTGTGCGTCGTTCGGGGTAAACAAACCAAAATATAAAACAGTAATACAAATATTCAGTTCAGCATAAATTAAAGGAGCCCAACTATTTTCTTTCTGTTTAAATTAAGGCATCCTTATGAACCATACTTTTAGCTTTATTGTGCTGCAACAACTACTATATATTTGGCATCATTTTCTGTTCTTCAAATCTTGTTTCATTATTAATATTAGGTGAAATAAGGTAACGATAGAATTTTTAAATTAAAATTAGGCTACTGCGGTACATTCCGCTTAGCTGCCTATTCGCTTAGCTGCTTTAGTAAGGCTGCACTTTTCCGGTAGAATGCTTATTCCGGAAGGTGAATTATTTATTATGAATGAAAATTTTTCGTTTAAAAGCATCGCGGGATCAAAAAAAAAACGATTCAATCTTTCCGTTTCGAAATGGTCTAAAGACTGTAAGACACAGTTTTAAATATCCGAATGATATAATTGGTGAATACATATGTATCCCCCTTTTATAAACTCATTTATATATATACACTTTACTCTAAACAACTCCCACATATACAGTGACGAGCAAAACTGTAACATGGTTTAACACTTTTTTTTCAGCCACCGCTATATTTCCAAGTTCTAACGACTTTCATCCTTTTGTTGTATATTCTTGTTTGGTACATCCCTTCTCCCTCTCCCATAATGATTTGAAGTCAATACAACAACAATAAAAAACCCAGCAGACAAAAATGTAAATTAAGGCAGATGTTACAGTTTTGCACTCACTCTCAGTTTTGCATTTGACAGTTATCTTTTACTTAGTTGGAAGTCAGATGACTTTTTTCTATATTGTAATTTATTGAAGAAGTGATCACCAGTAAATAACATAGTTAATCAGGAACCATAAATGTAAATAATAGATTTACTGCGGAAAGGCGGAACCGCACGAAAAGTGGCAAAAAATTTTGGAATTTGCTACTTGAAAATGTTAAGACTTAGAAAAAATATAGCC
>NW_016165297.1:0-21922 GCF_001687245.7 Rhagoletis zephyria | reverse complement strand
ATAATCTGCATTCAAAAATGGAAATGAAAGAAGATGTGGATATTAATGACAAGCGAATCTACTAATCACATTCAGCATTCAGCGAAAAGTGGACGCTTCTGTGAAAGTGATCCGTTGTCGGTGGCAAAAATCCTGCTTGCCTTAGCTCAGCTTTTGTTGTATAAAATGTAGTAGGTAGAATCCAAAATTTCAGTGCAAATACATATAATTGCACACAATTAAGTATGCTGCTATTGTAAATGATTTCGTTCTGTAATTTTTAAACGGATGAAATAGGAACTCATTTAAAAATAAAATAAAAGTTGTCTGTTAATTTCCCCCAAAAATTCATAAAATATATTACTTGCAGGCAAAAAAAAATAAAAATTGTAGGAATTGGTCATCATAGTAAGAAACTTTTCATTATCTTCCCAATTGAAACAACTGGCAACTGTACGCCATTTTTTCCATCATAAAATTATTTCGCTACATGACAATTTATATAAGTCAAAAATGATGTTTCCCTTCCGTCAGTTTTCATAGAAAATTAATAAAAAAAATAATAAAATAAAATTAAAAACATAAAATTAATAAAATAAAATACACGTACAAATACATATGTAAAAAATAAAATAAGAAAAACCCCATTATAAATCCTGTGCTATCCATATTCTTGGCTTAATATTTTTTTATTTTTGTGCTGTTTTATTTAATTTTGCTTGTTTACAAATGTTTTGGCAGTTTGTGTATCATACCGTTTCTAAGACGTAACTGTTGAACTCAACAGTTGACAGCATTTCAGCAACAGTTGGGGTAAACAGTTGCGTCTTAGAAACGCGCCCAATATAAACAGCATTTACTCTGAATTTCCTCAGAAGCTGTGGGCGTGGAAGCGCGTCGAGTTTTACCATTTTCCACATTTCGTCATTCCTAAGAGCAGAATGGGGCATTAATGAAATTTCAGCGAATTTGTAGTACTGTTACTACTTTTGTCCGCAGCGTATATGGTAACGTCGCATTGTGCAGCGTACGACAAAAAAAAAACAGAAATTTAACCACAAATTAAAAAAAAATCAATATACTAACGAAACGAGGGGCCAAATATGTATAATAAATTGGGCTTTTAGGAATTCTCACTGTGGTCAGATCTCTTAAAAGGACTTTGAAATTTCGGGGATATGATTAATTAAAAAAAATATATACATATATTTAAACAATTCAGTGCAATACAGAATACAGAGACGGACACCAAATGAAAGAGAAGATCCTGTAACTTTGGAAACAATTAAATTTTTTTTACTTCACAAGCACGAAAAGGTATCGAAAATGTCCTATTAAAATTTTGTTTAGTCTCAAATATTAAAGTTAGAAAGACAAAATTCTAGGACGTGGCAATGTAAATATTAGCCTTTACTCATATTAGTCGTTAACTTATATTTTAAAAGTATGTAACTATTGCAAAATTTCAAGCATATCTAAAAAGTTCTAAATGGACATTTTCAATACCTATTCGTTCTTGTTCACCAAAAAAAATTGCTGCTTTCAATTCCATACACCTTTTCTTTCATTTTGTGCCCATATCTTTATTCAGCTATGCAGTGAACTGTTTATGTATATATATTTTTTTTTAATTAATGATATCCCTGAAACTTAAAAGCCCTTTTCAAAACCCCTCACTACAGAGAGAAAAACTAAAACCGCATTTTTACTGCACTTGGCCCCTAGTTTCGCAGGTATAATGATTTTTGTGTGTGTGCAAAATTTACTGTCGCACGATGTTAAATAATAACACATGTAAATATGTATATATGTATCTACATTAATTAATTGTATTGTCACTTATAAGGCTTTTTTGTTCAGAATAGTAAATTTCCACAAAAAGGTCGAACATAAGTAGAATCAGTGAGAATTTAAGTGGCATCATATTGACAGTTATTTTTCGGGGTACAGTTTCGTACCCCGTATAAGAATTTTTGGAGTTACCATACTTTTGTGAACGAAATTTTTGATTGCGGGCCCGACTTAAGTATACAACTTTAAATTTTTTTCTGAGTGTACGAACCGTAACTGCTAAGTTATGGCAAGAATGCTGCGTACCAAGAACGAAGTCCCGCCACGCTTCTCCCGACTGGTTGAAAACTGAAATAAACAAGTTTCGGCGATTTTTTTGTCAATTCCAAGATTTGAGATTTTCCCTACAAAATTGTATATAGTTAAAATGCTAGATTTATGTCCAAAATATTGAAATATAAATAGTTATACTTCTCAAATAATATATTCAAAAAGTCACAAAATAAAACGTAAAACTAAGTAACCAAAATAAGTGTCAATTCTAAATATTTACGTTAGCATGTAACACGGCATGATGCAAATGAATATAAACAAAAAAAAAAATATTTAAAAATAAACATGGCTTCCAGGAAGCTGAGTCAGCTTAACTGACAACTTGTAATCGAAGACAACTCATGGAATAAAATATGCTTAATTAAAACGTGCCATGTTTACGAAATTAAACGGAATTTGGTTAAGGCAACAAAATACTTAAAAACACTTTTTTCTTTTTGCTTGTTGTATTAGCCAATTACATACATACATATATATATGTAAATGTAATATTTACATTAAGCAGGCCTACAAATTTTTTCTTCCAGTCATCCCCCAGATCTGAAGAACATCAAAAATAAAGAGACACGCATTTTTTTTATTGAAATTGTTTTCTAATGGCCATATGTATGTATATTAGAGTGGTCCAAAATCAGTGAAAACGGAATTATGATGCCGCCACATAGGTTTTTTATATTGAAATCAATCAATTTTTGGACCACTCAAATGTATACATACGAGTATATGTGTGTACACAAATAAACAGGCTGCATTTCATTATTTATTCTGAACGTTTGGAATAAACTTTTTTGTTTACTTATTATTTAGAACGTTCCTGATGATATGTTAATGTATATTTCAAACGCATTCTGTATATTCAGGCTGTGAAATGGGATTATCTGGAATGTATAAAGTAACGCAGCCACAATGTTTGTGGAATTCAATACCTATAGTTCATATATACCAGTCATGGGCAAAATTTTACTACTTTAGAACTAAATAAGTACAATAGTATTTATTTTGTAGCAAATAACAACATGGATGTCACCATGTAAATGCCAAGTAGGACGGTATTTTATTATTTCCCCAGCACTAAATACTAAACATTAAGGCCCATAGCCATAGTCGTAAGTTAAATCTCATTCTTGTTAAAATAAAGTTTTAAGTTTAGAGTAGAATTTTAAGTTGTGCCAATCGTAGACATCTTAGAAATAGCTTTTTGTTAAGATGAGAAGAGCTATCCATATGAAGGGAAAACATTTACTCGGCAATATAAAGAAACATGAGTAGGGTTCAATCGATACCACTAAGGTATCACTCTAATGAGTACTCGTACTCAAAAGACTGAAAGTATCGATACCTACTCAGTGTCGGCAAAGTACGAGTATCGAGTACTTATTTGAATTGTTTTCATCTTCTCTTTCGAGAGATACTTCCCTTTTTTGTTTTAAAAGGTCGTATGATTACGTCTTATCATGGTTTAAGCCATTGTATGTCAAAATCAAATAAAAAGCCAATAAAGTTGCAGGTATAGAAGACGTATATATTTAAGTTATTTAGTAAGAATACAAAATAATTATTAATTAATATTTGTGGCACATTACCAAGGAACAGTATTGGTTATAATTTTTTCGGTCATATGAGTGTATAGGTCACCCAATATGGATAAGTTTCGGATTTTTATTTATTTTTTTTTTCAAATTAGTTTTATTCACTTTTTTTTATAAATAATATAGTTCATTCCATAACAAAAACCTTGTTAATCCAAGTTTAAAACTTTGTACAAAAATTAAAAGCAAATCAACAAAGTTTCATCAAAGAACGTAAATAATAAGAAGGGACAACTTGTGCCTTCTCTTTTGCGCTAGTACGTTTTCATCAAAATTCCAAACTTTTTATTCTGAATAAAAAGTGTTTAATTTTGGTGAAACTTTGATTTTCTTCTAATTTTTGTACAAAATGTGAAACTTGGATTTACATGGTTTTTGTCATAGAATGAACTATATTTTTTTATAAAAAAGTAACTAAAATCAATTTGAATAAGGTCACCCCTATAAGTATACAGCGCACTGCATCATTTACAAACTATTTATGAAAAAAAAAATGTATTGTTTCTTTTGGTATATTGCTGAGGAACAATATTAGTTATAATTACATATATGACTTCATATAAGTATATTATTCACAAAATATTTATGAAAAAAAATAGCTTTTGGGGCACACTGCCAAGAAACAACAACTTTTCTAAATGCTTTCCAGACAAGCGATTTCTACTTTCTCTACTACATGACCGCACTTTTCGCTAAAACTCTAATAACGGGCGTCATTTGTTGAGTTGCCGTTGCAACGATAAAAGTAGTAGAAATTACTCTTTCGATACCAAGTACTTTTTTTCGATACTTACTCGATAACGAACAAAAAGGTATCGAGTAAAAAAATACTTGGTATCAAAAGAAAAGTATCGAGTATTTACTTGTATCGATTGAACCCTAAACATGAGTAATTTAATTAGTTCACCCTGTGTCCGCTGCAGGATGCGGATTTAGCAAGCGGGGAAGTCGTGGTTCGAATCCCAGAGCCTCGAAAATTTTTTTTACATCTTTTTTGTTCTTTTAAATACAATTTAACTTTTGTATGCAATTATAGTTGTTGTGACCTTTTCAATTAAAATTAAACTCATAACATAAACAAAAACGGTAATCAAATAAGATTTAATAAAATAAAATAATGTTTATATAAAAAAAAAATAAAAAAAAATAAAAAAAGTGTAAGGAACCGCCTGGAGTGGAGACTGAACCTAGGTGTTTCTGCGTTTGCTACTTCAACAAAAAAAAAAACTTAAAACATTATTTTACCATTTTAAAATTAGTTCTCCTCATTTTTAAGTTAAAATCCTGTTTTTGCCATAAAATGAATTTTAAGTTGACTATAAAAGACTTAAAATTGTGATTACTATAGACCACAATTTTAATCGTTAAAACATTTTTCTGACTTCTCTATGACTACCAAAGTGCCAAAGTGTTTAGTTAGTTTAACCTAGCGAAACACCGGGTACAAAAGAACTTAGATACCTTAGCAGTTCAGTTTAGATTTTTGTAGCTAAATCCAGCCTTTCATTTTATTTTTTGGCCTCGAAATTTCAGATCAAGCTTCCATGCTTTTTTCTAGCCTTTTTAGATTTTTGAAATAGCATTTTTTAATATGCATATTTATTTATTTTATATCAATTGGATGAATTGGGTACTTTAAATACAAAAGTACATAAATGTGCTTAAACTGATACACAAATTTGTACATATGTATGTTCGCAAGTATATACATTCGTATGTAATAGTATGTATTTAGAATGCATGTTTTCTAAGAATAGAGCTTATTGAAAAGAAAAATTTCTTGTAAATGTTGCAATTACATAAATAAAATAAAACCCGAAATTCCTGCATAGCGTTGCTACTGGATGGACGTTTCTTCTTATTGATTGCAGCCAGGGACGGATCTAGGGGCGAAGGGCGCGACCGCCATGCTCTGGGGCGACAATTCATATTCAACTTAAACTTGATTTTTATGTTTTTTATGTTATGCTTAATAAAGTGATTAAAACTCAAATTTCATTATTTACTTTATCTTTTTTGCTTTGCCAATGGATTAGTAATTTTTCAATAATTTCATTTATTCATAGCTTAGATCCAATCGTTCTTCTAAGGATCTAAATATGTAAATAAATAATATGCGAAGGAAATTTTTGTCCAGTACAGAAGATCTGTACCGTTCACCCGACTTTCAAAAATGGGATGTCAAATTAAAGCACTTGGTCTGTAGATGTGCAAGTTGAACACAAAACTTGCAAAAACTTGCAAGTGAACAGTTGTTGCACTGTTTTGACATTCCTGCTGCAAATATTTTTCAAAATGTAAATCAGTTTTAAACTCTTTGCTTTACACTCAAGCACGTACACTCAATTTACACTCAATTTACTTTGACTTACGCTTATCCTATTCAACAAATGAGCCTTTTGACATTTATTCTTGTTATTCTTCTGCTCTTCTTCTGCTAGCTAATTTCTGCTAGTAGAAATTTCACTATTAAATTTTTCCTGCAAAAATTGGCAGGTTCCAGTACAAATTAGTACTGATTATTTGTTACACCCAATGTACAATACATTAGGGGTATTTGGGATTTGTTGTATATGCCTTTGTATAGTGTTTACCATAATTATGCAACACTCACATATTGACAAGTTTTGACTATTTATTTTAATTTAGTTACTTGTTTATAAAAATATAGCTTATTAAGGCACTCCGCACATTAAGCGCCTAATCGTAGTAGAGTAATCGTTGCGGCACGACTTAATAATGAAGCTTTTATGCCGAACGGATGAATTTCAATGAAGCTCTGTAAATTTCGATTTACGATGATGTTTTCGCCTAATCAGAAAAGCTTCATGAATCGAAGCGACCAATAAGCGTTTATGCAATATTTCACTGTAAAAATTTTTGCAAAAGTGTCTTTGAGAAAGAACGGCCAGAAAATGTGTTATGTGTAGCTTGTGTTTATACACTGGTGATTTATTTTGTGCGATGAAAATATCACTCTACTATGATTAGGCGGCTAATGTGCGGAGTGCCTTAGGCACAATAAAAAAAAATAATAAAAGAAATAGCCAAATTTGTCAATATGTGAGTGTCGCATAGTCATGATAAGCACTATATTCTACTAGAAATTCGATACGATACTAGGATTCTGGTAATCGATTCCAAAAAATATAAATCTATCGAGTAAAAATATCGGCATCGAATGGCAAAAGTATCAATATGGTATCGTATCGTATCGAAATTCGTGTCCCTAAATACGCTTATCTCGAAAACCACTTCATCGACCTAAACCAAATTGCTCTTGGCCTTCTTAAGCAATATATTGAAAATTTTTAATAAAAGGGAGGATTCAGAAACTGCAAACAAAAAAATTTCTTCCTGCACTCGACCCTACCTAAAACTTACACAAAGTTTTATTCCGGGTGTATTTTGCGTCGTGTTAAGTTAAGTTAGGCGATAATAAAGAAGCTCAGAAGGATTATCTATAAATTGTATTCAATGTGTCAAGAAGGCAAATTGGTTTCTTTCCTTCTTTTGATGGTGATGAAAGGGGCGGCGAATGATACTTTGGGCCTCGCGCGCCAAAAAACCTAACTCCGCCATAGATTGCAACAGTGTGTGTATGGTTTTATTTTGGTTGCTCTAAATTAAGTTAGTGTGTGCTTCTGTGTCTGCATATTGAGAGCATAACATTGACCCTTTGCGCACTTAATTGCCAGGCGTACACACAAACATGCATAAATACATATATATTTATATGCATCCATATGTAGACCATATACATACATATGTATACAGGCGCAGGACAGCATGGCACGTGTAGACAATTGCCTATGAACGTATTCGTTCGTATTAGAGATCTGCAAAAATCCGCTATAAAATTTCGACATACATATATTCAGAACCTTAAAAGTAAGTGTACACAAAAGAGGAACATCGCAATTTTGCATAACTGATTGATGTTAGTCAGTGACGCACTCCCTCTTTTGGTTTTCTTAGGATTTCTACCAAATTTTTTTTTGATCTTTCGATTGTTTTGAGTAATTTTTCGGGATTTTTCAGCGTACATAATTATCTTTGATTTTTTTTCTGAATATTTTATATTTCTTGGGATTCATTCAGAGCATTTTTACATATAATATTTTTTTTTTAAGGGTTTTTTGTTTTTCATGATTTTTTCCGAGATATTTCTCNAATTTTTTTTCTGAATATTTTATATTTCTTGGGATTCATTCAGAGCATTTTTACATATAATATTTTTTTTAAGGGTTTTTTGTTTTTCATGATTTTTTCCGAGATATTTCTCGCAATTTTCTGAGTTACTTTTTTAACCTTCGTGATCACTTTGGAATTTATATTTGTATTCCGTTTGAAGTTTTTTTTTGAAGCTTCCGGAATTTTTTCATTAGGATCTTTTCGGAGGTTTTCCAGAGTTTTTTGCGGTAACTTTTTTTGCGATACTCTTGGGTTTTTGGGTTTTATATGTATCTTTGCGGATATTTTTTTGAAATTTTTTTAGATTTAAGCACATTTTTATCTTGAATAATCTTGACATTAATAGCTATTAAAAACATCAAAACTTTAGAAAAATTGGTTGCTGTTTTTAATTGAGAAGAAAATAGTTTTGGCCTCTCGAAATACATATCAAAGGTTTATGACATGCTTGCTTTTTATTATAAAACTAATACCTTATAGTAGAACATCCCCTAATCCAAAGCATAAAGCCTAGAGAATGTGGTAAACAGATTAGTGAAAATTACTAATATCACTTACCTGTTTATAGCTGCCAACCCGAGAGGTGGGCCAGGAAAAAAATACATAAGTCAACGTTTTCACATTTTATAGGCTTAATACTTTCGATTGGTATATAATTTCTTCATTAAACAAATGCGTACAAAATTAAAAAAATAATAATAATTTTTGAATACTTAATGAAAAATATCCTGACCAGGATTTTTTCAGCCAACCCACTCGCGAAATATATATAAACACGTTAAATTTCATAAAAAACAAAATTTCATCATTAAACAGATGCGTGAAGGTCGTGTCCTTGTTGGATCTTAGACTATTGAAATAATTTAAAAATGCGCAAGAGAAACATTTTGTTACTGAACTTTCACATAAAGTTACTTACTTACATTTTATGCTCTTCTCTTTTACTTGACGCTCTTTATTATGCACGCTCTTGGATTAAGTAAGGGAGGGTTGCTACTTCAAAGAACTTCACTTTGAGGCAAAATTCCTTCCATTGCAGATCTCTAGTTCATTTAGATATGAGGAAAAAAATGTTTCGAGGAAAATGCCAGCAGTAAATGAAAATTTCAAAGTTTACTTTTATTACCAATTTCGTGGAAATCCTGATTGAATGATCGGTGCGCCACTTGTGAGAAGCTGTCGTCCTTCCTATGGATTGACCAGAGCTCACTTAGATTAATTCTAATCGCCACATATGCGTTCATCGGAGCATGCACCTTATCGCATTTGTTGGTTTGTTTTTAAATTAATGGCCGTGTCAGAGACCTATGCAGATCTTTTACGATAAAGATACATTTCACAAATTATATATTTTTCACAAAATTCAAATAAAATAATATTTTTTAAATTTACTCGACCTCTCGGTCGAGTTGAAAAATGCAACTGTTACAGCAATTTTATTAATAAAATTGCCAGTGACCACGTAGTGTAGGAGCCATTTTGAGTCTGCTCATCGCACTTGATTACCTCAGCTTACAGGCCGTCAGCTTCAACTATGTTGTTATTGCTATTCGTGCCTCTTCCTATATTTTTTTATTCACAGAGGCGTGTGCGTATCTTCGTGGCATTGAAATCACGGCCCTAGGCATGCCCCAAGCACTCAATATAGAATATATTTGGACACCGCATTCTTGTCTTCCGTCGGGCGCAAACGAAAGAATCCAAGAACTCAGCATCTCGCACTGTAACTGTATACCTAAATAGAAGATCCACTATTTATACCCCTTTGCACCCCAACTTGAATATGTATTTGGTTTTTACTACTAATTAAATTTTAATATATTATATATGTAGATATGTGTATAATTAAAGTTTCAAAATTTGTACTAAATTAAAAAATCACAAAAAATTTCATCAAAACTTTACACTTTTTATTCAGAATTTTTGGATAGCTTTGAGTTTGCGCGACATGTGTTCTTTTTCTTCACACGAAATATGTTCGAAAATTATTTCAATGGAGAAACCCCGTAAACAAAAAATTTATGTTATTTTATAAACTTGGGCTGTACGGCATTCAGTTAGAAAATTCTATGTGTGAGTGTAAACCTTTCAAGGCTACCTGACTGCCATAGAAGAAAAATACACATTTGTTCTCTCTAGGTCTCTCATCAATATTTCGTGCTGCCTCCTCAAAAGCCAACACTTCTTTGGATACATCCGTGATGCGGCCATGTACTTAGATTATCTGAAAAACAAAGATTCCTGTGATCCATGAACTGGGTTCTTTAATCCAGCGGAATATCGCGTTTAGGGTGTATAGGGTGTATGAGGGCGAGAGACAATCCTTCCAAACGGTGTTTCAAAATATTTCGACTACAAGGCGCCATCTATAGGACACGTGTGGTTAATTTTCTATGGGATCCTTGACCTCTCTATGCTAGTTTCAACTGAAGATAAAGCTTCTTGATCCTAAGGTACCTTATAGTCATTTAAAATTTAAAATTTTTTTTTCATTGCGAAGGGACGAAATCTAGTTTTATCCTATCTTTTGCTCTCATTGAGCGAAATTTGTGGTTGCAGTTGTTTTTTATACAATGCTCTACATAGAATCAACCAACCGAATTGAAGCCAAATCAGACTATAAATAAAGCATTTTCATAATAACTCCACTCCACCGCCCAGTGACGGTTAAAATTTTTGCAAATATATTTTTCGCAACCAACTTATGTATATGTATATACAATATTCCGGATTTAAATTAAATTGGATAGTAAATACGAACTCCTTAGGTATGCTCTTGGATTTATGTTGAAAAATTTCATGGAAAAGGTAATTCCAGTTTTTCGAATTTTTCTGTTCCCCAAGCGAGTTTTCCAATTTTTCTTTCCGTAAGCTGGATACAATTATCCGTATTCAAATGATGCTCTTACTAATGAACGATATACCATTTTTCATTAAGTTATGGCCTTGCTCATAAAAAATAAAATGGTTTTAAAGAGCTTTATGGAGTAACATTTTCATACAAATTATCCATTCACAAAGCATTTAAGGTATTCTTTATTTTTTACGAATTTGGGTGCATGAATTTATTGGTCTTTAATCAAATTGGCTAGTAAACACTCCATGTATTTGTAGCTTTAATAAAAAAAATTAAAAAAATAAAAAACAGAGAGACATACCGTCAGCAAACATCTGCGCACATGTACACGTGGCTTGAAAATATGTATGTATGTTCATTCTTAAATAAACATTTCATTAATTACAATCCGATTGTAATCATTTAAGCTGTAATCACTTGCCACTCACAGAAAATTCCAATACCTCAAATTATTTCGCGAAAAGATGTTGTTGAACTTGAACAAAGTTCGCTTCCATCAGAACTTTGCTGCTTAAGCTGTTATCTTTCTAGTACAATAATTCGCCAAAGTTAGCTTTAAAATGGGTAAAACGCGGGAATTATAAAATCGCCAGGTATAGCAAGTTTAATTTTTTTCATAAATGCTTTTTATATTTATTTCGTTTTTATTATTTTGTGGCCATTAAATGCCACCGCCGCAATTAATATTACGTATACGCCACGGCTGCCGTAGGTTGCATGCCTTTTGTTGTATTTAGGTATCTTTTTAAATATTTTTTGGTTTAATTTTTTTGCCACCTTTGTTTGCCTTCTTCCCTGTGCACTGACAAATTACGCTTGTCTGTGGCCTGTATTGTGATTTGTTATTAAAAGCTGTGTAACAAAAATTCGTTGAGAGCTTTTTGCAACGTGATGAGTGCCGTGGCATTTAACAATGCGTATGAGGGTAATGGAAAAGTTTTGTAAATGCAAAAGTGTAGGTGGGCTACTGAAAAAAAATTTATTTGATTCATTAATCTTTCGATGCCGCCGCCACCGAACAATAAGTGGCTACGTCTAATTATTCATGACGCAAAATATTATCTTAGCAAATTACATTAATTATCGGTATTAGGCATCTGTTTAAGCCGCTGGAAGAGAGAGCATCCTGCACAGCAAGCGATTGTCTAATGAACGAAAATAAAATTAGGCGGGTATTTAAAATTAGAGAAATATTAGAGAAATATTAAATAAAGCAGTTCGAGCAAAAAGTGTGTTTATTAAAGGTTACTACTTTTCATTTTTAATTTTTTTCCATTTTAAGTCCATTTTTACATTCCCTTCCAATTGACAAAATGTAGACATATGTATATAGAGTATGTATGTATGTATGTGTGTATGTATGTATGTACCTACATAGACTCCAGTTAATAACTTTAACGTTTGGGAACTCAATGTCGTTGTTCACGCTTGCCTGGTTATCAGGTTATCTAGTTAAAAATAATTTTTCTGCATGCAGTGCATTTTTTTGTTGTACTACAATAAAATACAATACAGAAAAATTATTTTGTTGTTGTACAACAATAAAATAACCTACAGAAAAATTATTTTTAACCTGATAACCTGATACCCAGCCAACCGTGAACAACCACAATTGTCTTTCTGTTGAATTAAATATGTCTCTTCAAATCCAGTAGGAAGAATTTTACGTTTTATTTAACTCAAAATAGTACGCAGAATTTACAATATGTAGTGCTTATCATAACTTTGCGACACTCACATTTGGTTATAAAAAATAGTGTATTCTTTAACAAAAACTTATAAGTCCAAGTCTTTGTAGAAACTTTTGTAAAAATTTCGAAGTTTCGAATTGGATTCTTTAGAAATATTTTTAATATGCTGTTTTATAACCCATTGCTACTTACTTATACTACTTTATTATATTAAAATTGAATGGGCTAAAAACCTGCATACTCAAAATATTTCTAAAAACATCAAATTAAGAAGCTTGACATTTTTACGAAAGTTTGTTGATTTTTTTTAAATGTCGCACAAAGATTGAAACATGGATTTATATGGTTTTTGATAAATAACATAATATGTTTTTAAACACAAGTAATTGAAATAAAAAAAATATTGAGATAAATGGTCAAATCTTGTCAATATGTGAGTGTCATAAAGTTATGATAAGCACTATAAATACATACTTACATATACATAAGATTAATCATAATACTATTACGCTGCCAAGCCCCACCGCCTAAGTGTTTTAATCAAAATTGATGTAAGCTGTGACTAAGTAATAAGATTATAAATTTGAAGTGATTAAGTACTTAAAATTGTAAACGCCGTCACTACGTCAAACTTTTAGTAACACAATTACTCAACTTCAAGGGATGACTTGTTTACTACTTCGATAATATACAAATATACATATGTATATGTATGAATATTTGGCTGTAATTAATATATTTACCGATCCGAGCCCGCAGTCGATGATGACGAAGTCGACGTACCATCGCCTGACTATGCCGAGGTACGAATAGCAATAAAGCCGCTGAAAAACAACAAAGCTGCTGGAGCTGACAGCATGCCAGCTGAGCTATTCTAGTACGACGGCGAGGAGTTGATAAGGTGCATGCATCAACTCTTGGTCAGAATATGGTCAGATGAACGCATGCCCGACGACTGGAATTTAAGTGTGCTCTGCCCAATCCACAAGAAAGGCGACCCCGCCATTCGCGCCAATTACCGCGGGACCAGCCTTCTAAGCATAGGTTACAAGGTTTTATCGTATTAGTGTATTGTGTGAAATACTGAAGCCCACCCTCAATAAACTGATTGGGCCTTATCAGTGTGACTTTAGACCTGGCAAATCCACCATAGACCAGGTATTTACAATAAGCCAAATCTTGGTAAGGTTTAGTCTTGTATTAAGCTGTTAAGTTTTGGAGTTAAGGCACAGTAAATTGACATGATTGAGTTAGGATAGTTTGTCTGACAGCGCTGACGTAAGATTTCGCTAAGTTAGTACAAAGTCCCAATGGATAGCTATCGAACATTTAATATAAAGTAGCCGAGTACTGTCGGTCACCCCAGTGGAAGAACGTCTCTGCATCAAAGCTAAATTATTAAAAATCTCGCTCATTTGCGCCCACGTACCAACGGAGAAGAAAGACAAAGCATCCAAAGATCTCTTCTATGAAATATTGAAGCGCACCTACAAGTGCTTTCTCCGACAAGATATAAAAACCTTTATTGGTGATTTTAGTACCAGGTTGGGCAAGGCAAGGTCCAACCATCGGAAAATTCAGCATACACGACAACATTCGATAAAGGGCTTAGGCTGGTCGTCTTCGCCGGGGGTCGGTAGTCTGCAGCACTTGGTTCCAGCATAAAAGCATTAATCAGAAGAAGAACAGCATTTACATTGCAGCCTCTTGACTGCAAAGCCAGAAACGAAATCGATCACGTTATGAGATACGCAAGATACGCTTCCAATGTTCTAGACGTTCGCACGCATCGAGGACCAAACATAGACCGAAATACGTAAG
Organism: Rhagoletis zephyria; assembly: GCF_001687245.7. Lineage (NCBI taxonomy): Eukaryota > Metazoa > Arthropoda > Insecta > Diptera > Tephritidae > Rhagoletis > Rhagoletis zephyria. The sequence continues at coordinate 7,667 of NW_016165297.1, read as the reverse complement.
TGTGTAAAGGTTAAATGCTACCCAAGAGGAAGAACGCAAGCTATATGTATTTATCAGAGAGTTAGGCGACATACGGATGGTTTCTATTTCTAGATCAGGGCAAATTCCTGCAAGAACAATAACAGTGACCTATATACCGATTCTCAGAGTGTACTTTTATTATGAAGGCAACATTTCTCCACCCTCCCGAATGGTAACAACACTTACAGCAGTGGAGATGATAACTCTGGTCCTCCAGTCGATGACGACAGAATCGATTTCCCAGCTGATCTATTTTAGTATGGTAATGAGGAATTTATAAGCTGCATGCACCAACTCTTGCAGAATATGGTCAGATTAACGCATGCCTAATGACTAGATTTTAAGTGTGCTCTACCCAATTAACGGGAAGAGCAATTCTGCCATATGCGACACCTAGCTCAGAGGAAGTATTAAAGCAACTGAACAATGTCTTATTGAGCGCTAGTATTAGATATATGAAAGAATAAAACTCATCGTCAACGAACTGTTTAGGCTATATCAGCGTGATTTTAGGCCAAATATTGTACACTAGACTGGGTCTCGAGAGGTTGGCGCAGATTGCAAAATCATCCTTTTTATGGAATATCCAGAATATAGTTGAACTTCTTAGTCTATGCATACATTTTTCGAGGAGCTTCTTAACACAAGTACTTGGAATGGTATGGAATTGGGGGTTGTCAGAAAACCCAATAAAACCAAATTTTTCCAAGCATTAAGGCAGTAACCATATGTCCTCCGTATGGACTGTGCCCCGTAATCAGTCCTATCAGGGCTCGTAGATCACTTCTTCTTTGTCTGAGAAAAAATATTCTAGATCTAACCGATCGTTTCGGCTATACTTGACCCTAGAATTGGCTCCGGTACAGTTGGACGCCCCAGGGAACTCCAGATCGCCAGTACATCAGCTAGTTGCCAAGCTCATTCCGTCTTGTAAAGGAGTTCAGCCTCAACATACATTTCTGGACTATTTTGGAAGAGATGCGAGCGGTTTCCAAAGTCTTTAGAGCAGCTTGGCTATTACTGCAGATCCTGATTTTATGTCCACGCCATCTTTCGCCAATTATCCAGTATGCCAGTCTCAGTATTGCCAAGACTTCCGATTGAAAGAGCGTTGCCATTGCACCCAAAGCAGTAAAGCATCTGGAGTTACCCTACAGCTCCATTATCATTATCAGAAAGTTTTCATCGAGCTTTTTCATTAGATACCCAAAACAAAGGGTAAGCCTCTGACAACCTGCTAAACAAACCTTTGTGCCCGTCGTGCCACAATCCGAAGTTGATACAACGTTTTCATTGCCTCCTCTTGGATCGCTAAATGCCGCGGTGAAAAATCCAACAGAGCATTAAGTGACAGTGCTGAGGTTGTACTCATGGCGCCCGTCATGACTATACAGACGCTCCTTTGTAGCCTGTTTAACACAAAAACCGTGGCTTTGTCCATGGTTCTGCGCCACCATACTTGAGAAGAGTACGTGAGTAAAACTATGTATATCCAGAATACCATAGCCCGTTTCAAACCACAGGTCTTACTAAAGGTTCACCGACACTGTAAGCTTCGGATCTATAGTTACCATTAGATATTTCGCATCCACGGAAAGACTTGGGTTTACGCCAATTTTCTTTGCCGCGTAAACAAAACTAGGATTATCTTGCTGGGATTGACAACAAGACCCTGCATAGTGCCATAAATCGTCAATCGTATTCAGGATTCTCTGTGTCTTTTCCCAGACTTGGATGTGAACGAAGTCTTGCATCTCCGTTAATAGGGAGTGCACTACGAATCACCACAAGAGAGGTCAGAGCACCCCGTTCTGAGGGCGAAGGTTGACTTTATCCCCTACAGTCAGCAATCTACTAGATAACATGAACTGAATCCATCCTATAATTGTTTCGGCCACTCCATACCGCAGACCACATAGAGACAAAGCTAACGTTGTTAAACGCCCCTCAATATCAGCGAACACTCCCATTGTGTACTCACCTGATTCCAGCCCTACCTCGATTTTTGTTACAAGGTCATATAGAGCTGATTCGCAGGACTTTGGTATGCATGTTGATGAACGCTAAGGGGGCTGTTCACCAAAACAATTGTTCTAGTGTACTTATCGACCGTGCGCTCCACTCTTATCACCATGACGGATGTCAGACTGATTGGTCTGAAGCTTTATATCAGCGCATAGTCATCTTTTCCTGGTTTGGGAATGAAGATTACCCTGACTTTTCTCCAAAGAGCGGGAACATGGCCAAATGTTAGATAGGCCCTAAAGACTCTTACACTTAAGCATTACAAATATATCGCTTCCGTCGTCTTCAACTGGGGATCGGGTTATCAAGTCTTCTTCTTGCACATGTTCGCCTTGGCCTTAAAGCATCTGAAATCCGCCTAACTGTTTGAGCTTCTCATCTTTCCCTCATATGTCGAAGTTTCAATCTGATTTTGTACACCAGGTGATGGAGACTGAGTTTTTTGACAGTTTGACAAAAGCTACCTTACTTGTCCACCCCGATGTTGAAGTCATCTATTTAGCACGATTTTACCTCAGCTATTTATGATCATTTTTCTTTCTATGAAGAATATTTTTCCTGTTGGCATTAAACAAAATGACCTCACTCGCGTTGAAAAATAAGAGAAATCAAAACTAAATTCATTGGTGAAAAAAATTTCAATTAGTGGCGCGGCACAAGCGAAATATATACACAAAGCACTCAGCAGATATGCTTTTAGTTTTACAATCCGACGAACTTCAAGTGAACTTTTATGACGCACTTATTTATCATTGAACGGTAAAATTTTTCCTCTAGCTTGGTATTTTCCATTTCAATGCAGTTTCCTTGTTTTTTTTTATGTAGCTGGCTTCTCTCATTACAGTTATTGGTAATTTTTAATTTTTGCTACGATTTTTGATTGTTTTGAGTTTGCTATTGTTTTTATTTGTTACTCTCTTGCTTATTTTGCGCTTCCGCGACTGTTTTATTTACCCATCAATCAATCTATTGTTACACTGCTGCACTGATTTAGGAAAAATGCCAGAGATATGTAGGAGCTGAATGAAGAAGGGTGCAACCCTAGTTTATTTTATGAAAGCAAAGTGGAAAGAAGCATTGCAAGGCATCGCCTTGTTTTTGAAATAAAACGTATACTTGCCGTTGGCAAGACAAACAAAAAATTTAAGTTTAGTGCATAGAGTAGTGTTTTGCACTTAACTTGCATTTCTATGGGTAAATATGTAGATATAAATAGACGGTAGGTAAAGAGGGAGCGTAAACCATATCCGAGTAGTTGTAAGAGAGACAGCGCGTACTTGAATATTGTCCACTCAAGTGCATGTAATAAGGAAAGTTGCTGAACATGAAGAGAGCTCTGGTCGTAGCTTGCGGGTGTGTGTTTTGTTTGCCAACTAACAACAAAGGGGACGATAATAGATAACGACACCAACTGATTGTCACTTAGCTGATTTCGAACACATGGTAACATCTATTTGCGGTGTCTATGTGTAGGTATTAGTTTGTATTTTTACACATTGCTCGAGTACAGAGAAGCACCACTGATGACAAAAAGATTTGCAGAGCTTGAAGCAATTTGCTAAGTGGCATTTTCGGTTTGTAGCATCTTTCATTGGCACCGCCGCAAGTTTCAGGGGCCCGGTGAAATTCAATTCTTGTAATTTGATTCAAAAATATTTAGTTTCAATAGTGTAATAAATGAAGCTAATATAAGTCACATAAAGACAATGGAAATTGATGTTGGCAAAGCTGCAGGGGCAAAATTTTCTTTGTGGGTTTATTTGCTTGTCTGACAACAGTCAAAGACAGTTACGTTAAGTGAAGTAAATTATTAATTCGGTGTTGATGGTGATCTGAAAGTTTTTACATTCATTTAAAAATACTATACTTTATTTATTTATGTACTTTATGTTGGGTAAGGTAGCGCTCATGAAGGAGCGAATAAGATCAAAAGAAAGTATTTTTTCTTGCAGTGACGTAATTTTTTTGCCGCCAAGAAGACTGAAGCTACAAAGCATTCCGTCGAATGAAAAATTAAAAATTTAAAAATGATATTAGACTAGGTCGCGAAAATAGGTTTGCAATTAATCCCCCACCTCCTCCTAGTTTGAAAGCATACTTTGAAAGGACTTTCGCGCTTGGCCAGTCGCAAAAACTGCCAAATTTTTTTATTCATAACTCTTTTATATATTACTTCGTTCCAAAGATACATGGGTGAAAATATAGTTTTCATTACTGTATATCTTTCCCAAAACCTTTTATTCTAGAATGCCTCATTAAATTACTAAGTTCAAATAACTGAATTTCTACCCAATTAGCTACAATTTTACTCTTCATAAAATTAAACATTTTAGTAAGAGCTACATTTTTTTCCTTGGAAGCGTAAAAATAAATTAATATTTAATTAGAAAATATTACAGTGACTTGATGTTGATAGATAACTCATACGCCATGGCATATGTGCGCGCGCCGGCACTCACGGAAATGACGTTTTTGTCATTTTTCATAAGAAGTGACCATCAGAATTGGCTGGCTGTAAGTATTGTACGTTGAGTATTCGGTTTTTATTGATATCTTTAATAACCAAAAACGCATAATCAAGACCACTGTTCAGCAGCCACAGCCAGCCCTCCAGATCACGATTTATGCATATATTAACAAACTAAGCTCACAAAAAATTTCAGTCGTTCTGAAGTATTATGGATTTTTTGGTAATGAGCTCTTAGTCTATATCGTTACCATAATTCACAAAGGCCCTAATCAACACTTTTTTCGAAACTGCGTTTTTCACAGATTGTGGTAGGATATATTAAAATACACCTTCAGTAATTATACAGTCTTAATACCAAAAACAACGGAGTTACATGCCCCTTTTTAAAAAGTCCTACCTATTTTTAATATTCTTTTTGAAGTTAAACTTCTTTAGCGGCGGTTAGTTGGTTGGGAGTAAATTGGCATATTCAACGGAAATTGCACGCGGAAATGGTGCAACGGAAATGGTTGGGGCTGAAACAAGTTCTTCTTGTGTGTATGCATATGGCATTAATTTAACTAAAATTTGCTAATAAAAGGTTAAAGAATAACACTTAGAAAACGACCAATACGGAAAGGCCAGAATGAAAGTAAAGGCTAAGGTAAAAATAAAAACAAAAACAAAGATGCGTAAAGATAAACGTTGTGCTACAAAGTTTGAGATTTTGTTTTAGTTTTACTACAGCGTATTAGTCAAATATCTAAGGAAGTTTTTGGGAAGTTTCATGTTTAAATAGCAGGTGGTTCCAAAGTTATAACAATATTGATGACAAATTTGACACATATCAGAGATGTTATGCGCCATATTTATTTTAGTAAATATGTACTAAAGGTTATTCACTAAAAATTGATATTTACAATGATCTTGAGGCAGAAAATTAGAATATTAAAAATTTTTGCAAAATGGGCGTGGCCCTGATAAAGCATATCCAACGGCCGAAAATATTTAAAATCAAACAATAGCCACGCATACATCCCATATAACGGTAATTTTGAGAAATACCAAATCTTTGAGTTTATTCAAAATTGATTTTCGCAATAATCATTTAGCGAAAAATATGTTCATAACGAATTTTTGGAAAACGGGCGTGGCACCGCCCACTTATGGCCACATACGTGCAAGTCGGTAACCGTTCGATCAATTTGTACCAAACTCGGTCTGATTGTTGTGATTGTCATATAAAAGCAAGAGGTTGAAAATTGTTTAAATCGGACTAAAATTACGATCACTTTCCATATAACGGTAAATTTCAGAATTTCGGATTTTGTGAATCAATGCTTATTTTTTTATAGGCCCGTTAGTTTTGTTTCTCTCGATGTTCACACAAATGGCCCCAGTGGGGAAAGGTAATGTTTCGGAATGCATAAAGTAGTGGATATCACCAAAACTATAAATATAATCCATAAATCGACTGCTGAGTGCAAGATCGACCTATCTCGGCAGCCAGTTCGAAAGCGCCCTATCTCGGAGAGCTTTTCAAGAACGCCCCACTTCAGAATTTTATTGAAGAACGCCCTATTTAAGAACTTTATTGAAAAACATCCTATCTCAGAATTTGGTTGAAGAACTCCCTATCTAAGTATTTGATTCAAAAGTGCCCTTTCTCAAATGAAAACATATTGAAAATGTACTGTAATACGGCGTTCTTGACCTTCCACTTAGTATTCGAAATACAATTTCTAAAATAATATAAAAATAAAAAACAAAAAAGACAGTGCTACAGGGTTTAACAAGTTGACAGTCGAACACGCATCCATTCGGCTCCAGCGGCTGTTGAGGTAACGTGCAGAAAGACATACTTGAGTTAGTTCTCAAACTTTTTGATTTGTTTGTGGCTTCAAAACTGCACATTATCCGCTCACTTACATTGCGATGCATCTTTTCGTTCTACCGTAGTTGTTAATTCTTGCTTGGTAGAAAAGGGTAATTCATTCCCATTTTCCCACTATGATCCCTACAGGAAATTCAATTAATTGGAAAGTAAATTATAAACTACTTTATTTTCAATAATGACTAATTGAAATTCTCACTCTTTCCCCTGCAACGAACTGATTTATTTAGCCCCGCGATGTCCTAGGAAGCAGTTAATTATCCGACTCGGCATTTGATTTCAACTACTGTAAAATGCTGTTGGCTTAAAGCACTTCAATGTCAGTATGTTTCGCTTGAATAGGCTTACGTTCTGCACTTGACAGATGCTTTTTCATACTTCTCAGACAATTGTTTCTTTGAGTAAAACGAATACCAAAGCTCGAAATATTTACCCACTGCATTTGGTTCAAAGGAGTCTTTCAATTAGTTGTTAAAAAAAGCACTTCATTCCATCAGAGATGTTATATCGATGGCTAAGTGGAAGATCGACCTATCTCGGCAACCAGTTCGAAAACGCCCTATCTCAGAAAATTTTTTAACAACGCTCTATCTCAGAAAACTTTTCAAGAACGCCCTACTTCAGAATTTCATTGGAAAACGCCCTATATCAGTTTATTTTCAATGTATTTTCGTTTGAGATAGGGCGTTGTTCAACCAAATTCTGAAATAGGGCGTTTTTCAACCAAACTTTGAAGTAGGGCGTTCTTCAAAAATTTTCTGAGATAAGGCGTTTTTGAACTGGCTTCCGAGATAGGTCGATCTTCCACTCAGCCATCGATATGTACATACATATATACATAAATATTTATTTATTTTAGCTACATATATCTACATACACATATGTATGTACAAATATCATTAACCACTCGATTGAGCAAAATAAAGAGTCAGTGAGTGTTAAGTATTAAATGTCGTGGCCATAGCTGCACTGCAACATGTTGCACACAAATTTTAAATGAATTATTGCTCATTCAAGCGAGCGACGGCTATCCAAATGCGATCAAGTGGTTGCACTTGCTCGAAGCTGCAAAAATCGCAGCGAATGTGAGGGATATTTTGTGGTGAATATATGTGAGTGCCAGGCAGGGTGTCCAGATTGTTTATAAACAAAAGAACCATTTCTGAAAAAAATCGCCAAAGTTTTTATACCCGAGCGCACTTGTGCACAAGGGTATTATAACTTTGTTCACATAACGGTTGTTTGTAACAGGCAAAACGAATCGAGATAGATATAGAC
>NW_016165296.1:25416-28110 GCF_001687245.7 Rhagoletis zephyria | reverse complement strand
TTTATTTTGTAGACATTATAGTTACTTATATCCTCAGCTTTGATGTTATTATTTAATTATAAATTTTGGGCAAGAAGAATATATATATATATATATATATATATATATNTAATCTAGTACAATTAAGAACTTAGAATTTACGATATTTGAATGCGACCCTGTCATATTTATGACAGCTGCTAGGCTTATGTCAAAATGTGAAAAATATATTGGCGGCATTCGCCCGCGTACCTTCAACTCGAACACAAGTACTTTTTCTTTAAATTAAATTCGACCTGCTAGCCACCAAGGCATCGGGTGCAGTCAGCAGCTTCGGGCAACAAACGTTTGCCTGCACCAACGCAGCCCCAAGCAGGCGTTGGCCGGCATCAGAGCCGGCGGAACACCAGGGCTCCGCGAGAAGCAGCCAGCAGCACTGCCCTTGACAAGTCGGGCGTTCGCCGGCATCAGCGCCGGCGGAGCACCAGGGTTCCGCGTGAATCCAGCAGGTACGCCCGTTGAATTAACGAAGTGGAATTTTACCACTTCGACAACATCCCCGAAACATACTCCATCACGTAAGGAAGTGTCCAAACAAAAGGAATCTGCAGCTATGTTATCGGAGGAATTAAAAATTCAGCGCGAACTTTGCGATACAGTGAAGGATGCTGTTGTTGAGCACCAGCAAAATATGAAAAAGCTTTATAGAGCAATTAACGGCCTTTATGCGATCCAAAAGCATCACTTTAAAGCAGTGTCCGCCAAAAAGAGAAGTCTTAAAATGAGAATGTATTAGTTATGAAATAAAAAATGAGAATGTGTTGGTAGTAATGCACGGAAATGCGTCATCAACCTGCTTTGCCTATTGTTTGCATGCAACTAAATAAAATTTGTTGCTCTGCTACTCTTTCTGTTGACGTTCGGATTGTGTACGTGTAAGAAGCCGATTGTGTACATGTGAAAGGCCGAATACAGTTCGTTTCCCAGGAAAGTATTTGGCGGTCACTGCTTTAAAGCAGTGGTGCACAGCGTTGGCAGAGCTCCCAATACAAGCGCAATATTTTTGTATCTGTATGTGTGTACTCAGCAAAACAGCTCGCGCATGTGATGCTTACAGCATGAAGTACAAACGCAAACTGACCGGCTGCCAGCCTTGCCAGGTTGACGTTTTTAACGTCCTTTGGACGTTTTTTGTATCCTGTTGACGTTTGGACGTTTTTTGTGTAAAAAATTACGTTTTTTAGCTTTCCAGTAATTTTTCTGTTACTCTCTTGTAAGTAGAACTGTTTTTGAATTATTTTCTTAATAAATCTTTACAAGCTTTATGCTTTGCAGCAGCTGCTTCAAAAGATATTTATTCTTTGGACACAGATGACTTAAATATGATGCAAACCAAGTGTACGCGCATTTTTTTGGATTCTTGGACAAAGGCTGGTTGTGCAAACACTTGAGGTTACGAGACTAATTGTAATGTTTGCAATTGCACATTAAAAGCCAAATCAGGAGAGCTGATCTATTGCAACACGCACGCTCGCAAAAGCATCAAAAAAGCTGTAGCAGCATAAAAAGTCAGAAAAAGTAGGCGACTTTTTTAAGATTTCATTGAAAATGTAATGAACGAAAAAAAGGCTGAAATATTGCTATACTCCTTCTTAGCAGAACGTAATTCAGCATTTTCGACAACCGACCCCCTAATCAAATGTCTACACAAAAAAAAATTATTAAAAAACAACGCGATTATGTAGCCACTTTAAACTTGCACATTATTCCCTGAAATTTAATGGGCTATCAAACTGCATACTCAAAAAAATTAAAAAAAAATCTGAATAAAAGGTTAAAACATAGCTGAAACTTTGCAGATTTTTTATAATTTTTGCACAAAGTAGGAAATGTAGATTTATATTTTGTTTGTTATATAATGAGCTTGGCTTTTATGGAAAAATAGTAAACATTAAATAAACAAAAGAAAAACAGCCAAAATCGATCAAAATGTTGATGACTTAATCAGCTGATCACAAGTGTATGTATAAAATCATTTTTATATTAACGATCTCAAAGCAGTTTAAAATGAATTCTAAATGTGCTCTGTCGAAATGATATTTTAATTTAATTTTACTGAGGTGATAGGTACATATGCACCTTTGTATACAATAAAAGTTTAATAAGAACAATGTTTTGTACATTCATTTGAAAAAGACGTTTTTGGGTAGGAAATGACGGTTTTTCAGACCAAGAGGGACGTTTTTTCATGCCGAAGACCTGGCAACACTTCCGGCTGCTAGCGGCGCATAAGTTCGGTGTGTGCGCACACACGACTTGTATGTGAAAGCCGAGTAGCTCCCGGAGACTCCCGTGTGCACCACTGCTTTCTAAGTTCGGGTGGAGCCGAACATTAAATACCCGGCGCAAGTATTAAATATATGTTTTTTCACCTTTCCGAAACCTACCGCTAGATGGTAAGCCGGGGTGTATCAATTTTGAGTAAATTAGCGTCCTTAAATTTCGAAATATTGCAGTTTCAAGCATTTCTGAAATTTACCGTTATATGAAAAGCGGCCGTAGTTTTAGTCCGATTTCAATAATTTTCAACGTTTTGCTTTTACGTGGCAAGCACAATAAAAATATCGAGTTTGGTACAAATTGGTAGAACGGTTACCGATATACATATATGTGATCATAAGTGGGCGGTGCCACGCCCATTTTCCAAAATTTTAC
>NW_016165296.1:12101-20170 GCF_001687245.7 Rhagoletis zephyria | reverse complement strand
GAATTGTCTTCAGTAGTTACTAAAATATCGCAGTTTTCATATTTCTGGAAATTACCGTTATATGGGAAGTGGGCGTGGTTACAGTCCGATTTCGCGCATTTTCAATACCAAGTGCACAAGTGCGCTCGGGTATATTTATTATGAAGTATTTATAGTTATAAGAACTGAATTTTTTGTTTTATTTTGTTATGTATATATTTATTCATACGAACATGCGACCCTTTCGTATGTACACAGGAAATGACTAAGCATTTTGCCTTCATATACTTGAAACTAAATTTTTTTATAACTTATCTCATAATAAAAAAAAGTTCAATGGAGAACAGTTAAACTCAGTGTTTCATTAAAATTGATTTTATTAAAATTTGGATTATTAATTCATTGCTTTAAATTAAAGTTGGTTTGCTTTTTTATCTTAAAATCTAAAGAGAGTTTGCAAATCGTTTTCTTATATTTTGTGCTGCAGCCAAATACTGGGGCGAGGTTAAACAGGTAACATCTGTATTTTCATTCATTTGGATTATCTGTTTTTCCGCTGTGTTTACTTCGTTTATATCTGTGTATGCCTTAAAATGTATGCATATATTGTGTAACGCACAACAAACATTCACTATTTTAACTGCTTTTCTGGGAGTGTAATGCAGGTCTCTTGTCCCAAGGAGACACCTCCACCGATTCTTTAGAACTCCATTAACTCGTTCAATCAAGTTACGACATTTCGAATGGGCTTCGTTAAATTTTAGTTGGTTGGAGCCTTCTTCTGGGCTTCGATATGGTGTCAGGAGTTATGGTTCCAAGGGGTATCCAGCGTCTCCTAATTATAAAAAGTGTGTCGTATTAAAGCATATATTCACATTTCACAAATTTTAATTATACCTAGCTGTCAAGAATTGCCTTCACCTCGCAAATACTGTGTTTCAAGGTGAGTTCTCAACAAACGCCATTCCAATTAAAGGAGTCATGAGAAGCACCAGGATGGGAGGCATCAACATACCGAATCCTAAGCTCGTGGTCACACATCCGCCAATGTATAATGACACACATTCGTTAACATACATATGTATATACATAACATTTTTCATTTTAGTTGGTATACAAGTAAGGCTTTCAAATAACAGCTTATCAGCATTACATTTAGGCTGTAGTATGCCTTCCTATTGTAGTATAGGTGCTTATTTACAGAGGGTGCGATGATACGAATATGTGTTCCATCAAGACACCCTACAATACTGGGAATACCATGTTTTTCGTATAATGTACGTGAAATTCGTCTTCTTTCATCGCTGCTCATTGACGCATTTATCCACCTTGAGCACAACAACGTTTCAAAAATATCTGTCACTTCTTCCAGAACTTTACTGAAGGTGGACTGGGCTAGAGAAACGTCGAAGTCCTTTCCAATTCCCGTTTGATATCCACCTTCAGCAAAGAAACGCAAACATGCGCCGAGTTTTATAACAGGCGAAACTGCGAACTGTTTGCTGAGTATGCGAGGTTAGGAGTTCCAACAAATATCGAAAAGCGGGCTTATTTATCCATTAATACTTCTGAAACCTGTTAAAGCAGGAAATTATTTAAAATATACAAAATATGTGTGCTGGTATTTACAGTGATTGCGGGAACTCAAGTGGATTCGTACTTTCGCGCAGCCTCCTTCTTATACACCTCTGCTGAGTTTCCTGAAGTTCCGATTCGGCATATGTCTCCTCAACTACCATCCGAAAGGTAATACTATGCATTATTTTAATGTTTTCTTTAAAAACTATTAAATTCAACAAAAAGTTTAAACTTTTGAATTTCCTCAATTCACACAGAAATGTCAAAATGAATTGCCATTTGGCAAAGCAGCTAACTTCGAAAATTCGAAATTCTCTTTCCCTTTTCCTCTTCTCTCCGCTAGTTTAGAATAGGAAGATTTTATTCTCGAGAAAAGTAAAATCCGCGAGAAATTAAATCCTCGAGAATATTTAGAATCGGGCTGATAAGTATGAGAACATATTGCATGGAACTGAATTTGCCATAACTCGACTTTGGAGCCAGCTATCGGGCTCTTTTTTGGCAGGCGTATTTATCCTTATGCAGCGAATATATGTTCTGGGTTTAAAGCAAACCGGACTATAAATGCGATTTCGTAGTATAGCTCGACCCCTGCGCTACCTATCGGAAAAGTTAAAAGTTTGTCATTTTTGGCACGTGTATTTATCCTTATGTAGCGAATATATGTTCTGAGTTTAAAGCAAACCGGACTATAAATGCGATTTCTTAGTATAGCTCTACCCCTGCGCCACCTATCGGAAAAGTTAAAAGTTTGTGCACTCCTCCTCCGAAACACCTTTCCAACAAAGCAACAATCGTACGAATCGGTTAAGAAACATAGGAGAAAATTGTTCCCAATTAATTCATGCTGGCCAATTTATATCTATACATAGTATAAAGGAAAGTCGAGATTCTTTGAACGCGGTAATCTCGAAAACTACTGAACAGATTTTGACGAGATTTTCTTTTTTACTTAGAATTTTAATAGGGTTGCCACCTGTCTAAAAAACTATAAGATCCGCACCGTTCGTTGGATTACAATTGACGAGAAGTCAAATGAAAGGAATTGGCCTCTAGNGGCCTATTTATATCTATACATAGTATAAAGGAAAGTCGAGATTCTTTGAACGCGGTAATCTCGAAAACTACTGAACAGATTTTGACGAGATTTTCTTTTTTACTTAGAATTTTAATAGGGTTGCCACCTGTCTAAAAAACTATAAGATCCGCACCGTTCGTTGGATTACAATTGACGAGAAGTCAAATGAAAGGAATTGGCCTCTAGAAAAGCACAAATATTTTTTTTAAAAGGGTTGCCACCTGTTAATAAAATTACTATATTCAATCATAATAAGCGTAGGCATCAGTTCTGTACCCTCACTGTCAAACGAAAAAACGTAGCCTCTACATGCGCATTAAAGTATTATTTTTCTGAGTAGGGTTGCCCTATTAAAAAGTTAAAAGATTTTCGCCGTTCGCTGGATTAAAAAATGGAATACCAAATGAAAGTGCATGGCCTTCGCATGTACAAAACCTTTATTATATTTTATGTAGGGTTGCCATATTTAAACTTACTATTTTCTATACTTAGTTTAAAGGAAAGTTGCGATATTTTGACCACTCTAATCTCAAAAACTACTGAACGGATTTATACGAGATTTTTTAAGTGTAATCTGTATCGATAGGATAGATCTTTAGTACTTTAAATTCCTATAGGGTGTCCACCTGTCTAAAAATTTATTAGATCCGCATTGTTCCTTGGATTACAAGAAGTGAGGTGTCAAATAGAAGGTCCGGCTTTTAGATGCTCAATAAAGTATTACTTTTTGAGTAGGGTTGCCACCTGTCTAAAAATTTATTAGATCCGCATTGTTCCTTGGATTACAAGAAATGAGGTGTCAAATAGAAGGTCCGGCTTTTATATGCTCAATAATGTATTACTTTTTGAGTAGGGTTGCCACTTTTTAAAAATTATAAGATCTTCTTCGTTTGTTGGACTAAAAACTGCGGTACCAAGAGAAAGGATATGGTCTCTGCATGTGAAATAAATTTTTATTTTTTGTTTGAGTGGGGTTTCCACCTATTTAAAGATTATGTATGTATAATACGCGAGGGCATTTTTTGTTAATGACATTAGATTTGCAGAGTTGATTCGATTTAAAAAAGTGAGGTGTCAAAGGAAAAGGCTTGACCTTCCGTTCTGCAGTAAGGTTAAATTTTTCGAAGAGGGTTGCAACTTGTGTGAAAACTTAAAAAAGGTGGGCAACCTGTTTAGTTGTCAATCGCATCTTATTTAATATCTATACATTCAGCGCGAGGCGAAAACTCGCGCAAACGAGGCCGGCTAGTATATATATATGAGAACATATTGCATGGAACTGAATTTGCCATAACTCGACTTTGGAGCCAGCTATTGGGTTCATTTTTGACAGGTGTGTTTATCCTTATGTATCGGACTATAAATTTTTTAGTATAGCTCGACCCCTCCACCGAAACACCTTTCCAACAAAGCAACAATCGTTCCAGTCGGTTGAGAAACATAGGAGAAAATTGTTCCCAATTAATTCATGCTTGCCTATTTATATATAGATAAAAAATCTAAGCAAGCAATGAATGTGAATTAAATTATATTAAAAGGTTAAGTCTTTAATATTGTATCTACCTTTCACACTATTTACAAAATAAAAAAATCCCTTTTTCTTATAATTTGCAACTCGAAATTGTTGACAACAGTGTTTGCATCAGACGCGTGAGCGACTTATTCTCTTCATTCTCTCATCGTTTAGCAAAATTGAAATATATGATTTTGTGAGTTTTGGCCACCTCTGTTCTAAAAACAAAATTGATTGATCGGATTCGATGCTTTAGAAATATCCCGATTTTGCCCATACAAATCTGGTCACCGTAGTTATAATATATACAAAAACAGAATTGCATAAACCATAATAAACAGAGATCAAGGAAACATTTTCACTGAAGGAACGTACTATTTATACACATTACGTATTTTATTATACTAGTGAACCCGCATGGCGCCAAATCGCCAACATTTAATTAAATTTTTTAAACAGGTGAAACCCTATTCAAAAACCTCTAAAAATATTCCCAATGAATAATCTAAACCATTTCTCAATGATGAGAGGTCTTGCATGGTGTCGGTTTTCATTTAATCAAATTTCAGATCTCCCTGTAACTTCAAAAAATAAAACCTGTGCACATCTATGTAGAATCCCAGTTCTTTACTTTAACTTCTCATTTTGGAAATTCGAAATAAAGTTGCAGATGTGATAACCTTCAAAAAAAAATATAGATGACAACTCTAATTAAAAATATTATCAGCCTATACTTTTCTTAAAACTCTTTCGTTTGACACTAATATTTCGATAATTCATTTATGTATCTTTCGTATAAGTAAAATAAATTCGACTTTTCAAACAGGTGGCAACCTCTTTAAAGTTATTTTCAAACTAAAATCTTTCGCCTGGCATTGTTATACATATTTCAATTAACTGATGAATTAAGTTGAATTTAGTTTCTTTAAGCACATGGTAACTCGCAAATACAGTTTAGAAATAAACTATTTTCAAACCTATTTCGATTTATACCCATCTTTTGACAATCCATTTAACTTATTAAATAATTTGCGCTTAATTTTTTTCAACAAAGATTTCTTAACATTCGTTCTTTTGATAACCATATATTAAAATTTCATGTAACTTATGTATAATTAAACGAAATAATTTTCGAACTAAAATTTCCTTAAATATTTTTCGTCTGACATTGTTTTAAATATTTCAGGTAACTGATGAATTAATATTTTAAACACGTGACAACCCTCCTAAATATAGTTCTTAAATATAGGATTTTAAACCCATTTCCATTGATAACAATCGGCTAGTAATTCATTTAACTTATTAAATACAGTGACGAGCAAAACTGTAACATGGTGTAACACTTTTTATTTCAGCCACCGCTATATTTCCAAGTTCTAACGACTTTCATACTTTTGTTGTATATTCTTGTTGGTACATCCTTGCTCCCTCTCTCATAATGATTTGAAGTCAATCCAACAACAATAATAACACCAACAGGCAAAAATGTAAATTAAGGCAAATGTTACAGTTTTGCACTCACTCTCAGTTTATCTTTTACTTAGTTGGAAGTCAGATGACTTTTTTCTGTATTGTAATTTGTTGAAGAAGTGATTACCAGTAAATAGTATGGTTAATCAGGAATCATAAATGTAAATAAAGATTTACTGCGGAAAGGCGAGACGGCAGGAAAAATGGAAAAAACTGTGGAGTTTGCTACTTGAAAATGTTAAGACTGAGAAAAAATATAGCCTAAATTGTTATTAAGGACAAAGGAAGTCTGTAAAAAAATATTACGGTCCGATATCTTGTTAACTTAGTCGCAAGTAGCGCTGCAGCCACTATTACAGAAGCGCTTAAGGTATTAAAATTGAATGCAAATCAGTAGACAGCGAGGCGAAGAATTATCAAATTGAACGCAAAGGAATAATAAAAGAAGAAAAAAGAAAATTTGATCAAAATACATGTGTGAGTATGGCAGCATTTTGCTGCATCGCACGAAAATCGGACCGTTGCCTATTGGGATATGTTAGGCCTTACAGAATGCAATAAAAAACACATTTTTAAGATTTAATTGAAGGCTTGTTGGTCTGACAAGACTAAATTAATCGCTTTCAATCAGATGGCCGGGCATGGTATTGGATCAAAAACCCAAATTAAGCCTAAGCGCATCATGTAAGGTAAACTGTTAATCACAGTGGTCGGTCAATAATAGTTTGGGGCTGTATTTCGAAAATATTGTTGGTGCGTTATACGCATTATGCGTAAGGAACAGTATCTGTTCATATTTCAACAAAATTTGCAAGATGTTGTCGAAAAATGAGAGTTTCTGCTGAAAAATCACCCAAAACATACTGCATATGTTCGCAAAGACTGGATGCAAAAGCAAAAATTTGCTAGTTTGAAATGACCTCCATAATCCGCGGATATGAATCTCGTCGAAAATTTGCCAAATCAACTAAAAGCGCAGCTTACTAAGTATGCAAGTCCGTCCAATGGAGTACATGAGCTATGAAAGCAAACCAAGGATATATGGGAGGCTATACCTCCACAATTTTTACAGAGATACAAATAAGGTGTGCCAAATTGCATCCAGGAACTAAAACAAGCAAAAGTATACTGAACGTTGTGTTAACAATTCTTTTTTTTCGTGAAAATTGTCAAAAAGTTACTAAAAATATATAAGTGCAAAACTGTAACATATGCCTTAATTTACATTTTTGTCTGCTGGTTTTATTATTGCTGTTGGATTGTCTTTAATTCGTTATGAGAGAGGGAGTAGGGGTGTACCAATTAGAATATACAACAAAAGTATGAAAGTCGTTAGAACTTGGAAAGATAGTGGTGGCTGAAATAAAAAGTGTTACACCATGTTCCAGTTTTGCTCGTCACTGTAGTTTTAGTTTAGCCCTTTAAACTGGGCAACCCTCAAACACATCAAAGATGTTCTAAATTTTCAAACTAAGTATTTCTAGAATTCTTGAAGCTCTTTAATTTGGCATCCGTCGTTAATATTTCATATAACTTGGGTATAAAATAGTTCAATTAGACTTCTCAAATAGGTGGCAACCCTATTCAAAATATTTCCAAACTACTACTTTCTTAAACCTCTTTTGTATGACACCCATATAGCGATACCTTTTTCACTTACCAAATTCCTTTAATTAAAATGTAATTACATTTTTTTAAACATGTGGTAATCCTCCTATACGTAGTTAAGTTATAAAGCCTTTTCAAAACCATTTCGATTGATACCCGTATTTAATAATTGATTTAACTTTTTAACAGGTGGCAAGTTTTTTTCGAAAAACTAAAACCTTCTTGAACACCACACCCTAAGCCCTTTAATTTGGTAAATCTCTTTTGAAAATCGAACGGACGGTGCGGATCTGAGGGTATTGATTAGTAAATAACTTGAGTTTAATTATTTCACAGGTGGCAACTCCTTTCGAAAAAATATAATCAGTTTGCACATATGAATATGTGCAATATGTCATAAGAAGATTTCTGCATTTTAACGTATGTATATACAATAGAGTGGTCCAAAAATGCATGAGAAAAAGTGAAGTCGGATTTTTATGCTCTCACCCACTAGGATTTTTCTATAGATGCTTTCCATTTCCAGACAACCGGTCAGGTACGAGCATGATTTTTAATTTCGACCAAACTCAAATACATTGTTTGTTGGTCAAAATAATGAGACACGTATTTTTTTCTTTTAGCTCGGAAAAATTTTTCGGCCGAATTAAACGCGATTTTGTTTTTCAGGCAAAAATCGATTATTCGAATTGACAGTGAGAATGTTTTTTTAAAATGCCCATAACTTTGTCAAAATTTAATAGATTCCAACAATGTTTTTACTCAAATGTCAGTAATTCTTGTCACTTCAAGATAGAATGATATAATTATTGATTTTCATTATTTAAAATTTTTTATTTAACA
>NW_016165296.1:0-9783 GCF_001687245.7 Rhagoletis zephyria | reverse complement strand
TCCTTAAAATCGATTTATGAATTATAGTGGAAATACTGCTTTACCAATTAAGAGGAAATTGTTGTTGTCACAATACAACGAATGTTCTTTTTTATGTGCAGGCGGGGCCCGCAAAGCATTGCAAGGGTTTCAAAGTAGCCCTCGGCGCGAACTCGGTTGGACACCGCTGCTCTAGACGATTGGAATTATCCTTCAAATGTCGCCTGATTGAGACCGAGTTCATGCACTTCTCTTCCTCTTAAATAAATAATTGTGATGAATTTAGCTTTATTGCTGTCTTTTCTTTAAAATTCTTTATTTTAATTATTTAATTTTACTCGCACAGCTTGCTTACAGCCGCTTGCTGGTTGTCGAACTCTCAAATTTCGATTATCGATAACTCTACAGCAACTGACAATAGTTGCCACCAAACCGTGGTTGCGTTGCTATCCGTAATCGACCTATTAAAAAATGGTTAAATAGACAATGGGTGTTATTATTGGAAGCCTCTTGAAGAAAACCAGAGTTTTCCGATCGAAAAATATTGATTTTCGAGAATTCCATACCATTTTTACGAAAATTTATTTTTCCCCATATAAAATACATGGACAACTTTAAGTGTTTTGGGCGACCTCTAAATATTTTTTGATTTCAAAATAAAAAATAGGGGGTTTCGACGTAGAACAATCCTAGGGGGTTAGAGCATTAAAATCCCGACTTTACTCTTTTTGGACCACCCTAATATACAAACAAACAAAACAATAACTGTTTCAAAATATTAAAATATGATTGACTTACAATAAAAATAACATAACCGTTAGAGATCAAAGAAAAAGTTCAGTTTAATTCTGGAACGTAGGTATTTGTACTTCTTAACGGTAGTGGAAACAAACAAAACAAGAACTATTTTAACTCATATTACACTAGTTTTAACGTTGCTTAAAAGTTCGTGTTCATTTCTTACATAATGGTAAAATTCAGTGCACGTCATTTTAAAGTTGAACTTGGACTGAACGATACTTTCCACAGTGCCAATGTTAAGCGAGTTCCTCTCTTTAGAGCATTGTGATGAAATCAGAGAAAAAACTAGCTCAACATTCGCATTGTGGGAAGGGATTGCTCATATGTATTGCAAAAATTTTAGCAAGTTTGCTTCGTTCGTTCAATAGTATCTTTAAGAAATAAACTCCATTTTTCTAAGGGCGGCATTTCTTTCCACGTTAATGTACTTTTTGCAATGAACGATTCTAAATAAGTTACTTCCTCATAACATTCATCGGATATCATTATAATTTTTCTTCTTAAATAATTGATAAATCGCCGAAATTACGCACTGTGCGGCGATTGCTGCAAAGTGTTTTGTCTTTATAATTGCGCCGAGTCACGATAGGCAGGAGTTTATTAAGTGTCGAGATCTAAAACTATTCAGCTACAGGACTAAATTCATCAGCTGATTTTGTCTTTAATTAAAAATTAATATGTAATTAATTTATTGAGAGAGGATAGTATCGCTTTCTTAATGCTGAAAAACGAATCGGATATATCAAATGTGCTGGAATGAAAGTTAAAATCCTGGCATAAGGCAGGTTATATTTCCAACAGAAATTTCTTAAAGCAAAAAGTAGGAATTGTTTTTGAATTGATTCTATCTTGTCTGAATAAATTTGATATCTTGGATTCCAAACCACCGAACCGTATTCCAGAATCGGTCCAACTAATGTTGTAAACAGGGGTTTAGTAATATAAGGGTCACTAAATTCTTTTGACATTAATGTGAAGATTAAAATTAAGTTTCGGATCCATTATGATACCAAGGTCCACAAAATTGTATACCTGTTCCAAATTATGGTTATCTGAAAAGCTCTTCGCGAGAAACACTTTACATTTTTCCAGATTTAGAGGCATACGATTCACATAGCACCAGTGAGCCACGCTGTTTAAGTCTGCTTGTAGTACATGCTTTTCTTTGATTGATACGTACGATTTATAAAGTTTCACATCATCTGATATATTAAAATTTTTGAAAATTGTATATCTGTAGAAACATCATTTATAAAAAAAAGCAAGAACAGAATCGGGCCTCGGTGACTACCTTGCGGGACTCCTGAAGTAACATCAATGGCGTCAGAAATAGTATTTTTAAATATTACCCTTTGTGATCTATCAAGAGATCCAATGTAGAGAATTAGGTTGAATACCAAGAAGATCAAGTTTATAGATGAGCAACGAGTGCCATACTTTGTCAAATGCTTTACTGAAGTCGGTATATATAACATCCACATTTTTGTTTTCACTAAACGCTCTTGAGATATAGGTCGTGAACCCAAGTAAATTTGTTGAAGTTGATTTGCCGTTGAAAAACCCATGTTGACAGTATGAAATGGTAGAGGGGATATAATGCGTCAACTGATTTGTAATAATTGCTTCAAATAATTTAGAAATTACAGAGAACTTAGCTATGCCCGATAGTTCCACATAGAGGACCTGCTACCGCTTTTATGTAGCGGGGTTATGAACGATTCCTTCCATACAGTTGGAAATATGCCTTCTTTAAGAGACAAATTAAATAAGGCTGTTAACGGCTCATAGAGATAATCAGCACACTTTATAAGAAAACAAGTGGGGATCTGTTCAGGACCATAACTAAAAGATTGCTTTAAGGACTTCAGGTAAACTAATACATCATCGGGAGATATTATTGGGGTATGTATTGAGTTATAGGAATTAGTCTAAAAGGATAGTCAAAGTATTATTGGAGTAATGGAATAATTGGATTTAAAAAACTGAGCGAACATGTTCGAAATTGTCTGATTATCACTAGAGATGCTATTTTGATACTTCATGGCGAAAGGAAACCCACGTACATTTCGCTTGGAGTTTACGAAATCATAAAATGATTTGCGGTTATATATTATACGTAGTTTGATTTTACACAAGTAATTTTTATAACACTTTTTGTTTAATTCAAAGAACTTGTGACTCAAAAGTGAGTATTTTATATAGTATGAGTGTAAACCGGTTTTTTGTGTAATCTAAAATAACGTGACTTTCTGTTTTTCAAATTTCTCAGTTCTTTTGTGAACCATAACTGTGTTTGTACTTTAGGAATACACATGCGTTTAGGCGCATACTTCTCAAATAATTTATGTACAGTAAAATTAANATGAAGAAATTTTCAATGACCATCTAGATAAGGCTCTCCGACTTGGCATTTTTAAATAATATTATTGAAAACTAAATAAGCTCAATAATGGTTTTCAGAAGTTATGACTGTAATCTCAGACCCTGTTGGCAGAAAAAAACCGTCAGCTTTTCTCGTCGTTTGCTCTTCTTTTGGACTCAGAAATTATTGCGGGGTACAATCCAGCGCATTACGTGCAAAACTTAGTTCAGCTACAGGACTAAATTCATCAGCTGATTTTGTCTTTAATTAAAAATTAATATGTAATTAATTTATTGAGAGAGGATAGTATCGCTTTCTTAATGCTGAAAAACGAATCGGATATATCAAATGTGCTGGAATGAAAGTTAAAATCCTGGCATAAGGCAGGTTATATTTCCAACAGAAATTTCTTAAAGCAAAAAGTAGGAATTGTTTTTGAATTGATTCTATCTTGTCTGAATAAATTTGATATCTTGGATTCCAAACCACCGAACCGTATTCCAGAATCGGTCCAACTAATGTTGTAAACAGGGGTTTAGTAATATAAGGGTCACTAAATTCTTTTGACATTAATGTGAAGATTAAAATTAAGTTTCGGATCCATTATGATACCAAGGTCCACAAAATTGTATACCTGTTCCAAATTATGGTTATCTGAAAAGCTCTTCGCGAGAAACACTTTACATTTTTCCAGATTTAGAGGCATACGATTCACATAGCACCAGTGAGCCACGCTGTTTAAGTCTGCTTGTAGTACATGCTTTTCTTTGATTGATACGTACGATTTATAAAGTTTCACATCATCTGATATATTAAAATTTTTGAAAATTGTATATCTGTAGAAACATCATTTATAAAAAAAAGCAAGAACAGAATCGGGCCTCGGTGACTACCTTGCGGGACTCCTGAAGTAACATCAATGGCGTCAGAAATAGTATTTTTAAATATTACCCTTTGTGATCTATCAAGAGATCCAATGTAGAGAATTAGGTTGAATACCAAGAAGATCAAGTTTATAGATGAGCAACGAGTGCCATACTTTGTCAAATGCTTTACTGAAGTCGGTATATATAACATCCACATTTTTGTTTTCACTAAACGCTCTTGAGATATAGGTCGTGAACCCAAGTAAATTTGTTGAAGTTGATTTGCCGTTGAAAAACCCATGTTGACAGTATGAAATGGTAGAGGGGATATAATGCGTCAACTGATTTGTAATAATTGCTTCAAATAATTTAGAAATTACAGAGAACTTAGCTATGCCCGATAGTTCCACATAGAGGACCTGCTACCGCTTTTATGTAGCGGGGTTATGAACGATTCCTTCCATACAGTTGGAAATATGCCTTCTTTAAGAGACAAATTAAATAAGGCTGTTAACGGCTCATAGAGATAATCAGCACACTTTATAAGAAAACAAGTGGGGATCTGTTCAGGACCATAACTAAAAGATTGCTTTAAGGACTTCAGGTAAACTAATACATCATCGGGAGATATTATTGGGGTATGTATTGAGTTATAGGAATTAGTCTAAAAGGATAGTCAAAGTATTATTGGAGTAATGGAATAATTGGATTTAAAAAACTGAGCGAACATGTTCGAAATTGTCTGATTATCACTAGAGATGCTATTTTGATACTTCATGGCGAAAGGAAACCCACGTACATTTCGCTTGGAGTTTACGAAATCATAAAATGATTTGCGGTTATATATTATACGTAGTTTGATTTTACACAAGTAATTTTTATAACACTTTTTGTTTAATTCAAAGAACTTGTGACTCAAAAGTGAGTATTTTATATAGTATGAGTGTAAACCGGTTTTTTGTGTAATCTAAAATAACGTGACTTTCTGTTTTTCAAATTTCTCAGTTCTTTTGTGAACCATAACTGTGTTTGTACTTTAGGAATACACATGCGTTTAGGCGCATACTTCTCAAATAATTTATGTACAGTAAAATTAAAATGCGCAACGCTTTGCTCAACTTTTTCTCTGTATATAGGCAACGACATTTTAGACAATTCTTTAATCAGTTTTTTAAAGTTGACTTTCGAAAAATCAAAGCGAATGTTTGGTTCGTATGTTTAGATACTAATTTCGTAAGATATCCCAATAGCAGGGTGGTAGACATATTCGGGCGAAAATAGTGGGTCACATTTATTTAGAACGGACTTAGATGCATCATCAACATAAACAAGATCTAATACTTTGCCAAACTTACTGCGAAGTACATTAACTTGATTTAGGCAGAGCTCAGCCATCTCCTCTTAAAATACGTTGTTGCACACTCTAGACGAGAAAGGTACGATACCATTGTCAATGATGTTCCATGAAACATTTGGTAAATTAAAGTCACCCAACACAATCATTGGATCAGAGGGTTTAATCATTGAATTAATTGATTTCAGCAAAGATACATGTTGTGGATACACTGATAAGTCAGATCGGGGAGGAATATAGCATAGAGCTAAGTAAGTAAACCCCCTTCCAACCTGTATGCGAATGCATTTGAATTCTGCAGATTCAATGTGTGGAGGACTAACTGCTTCAGATAGTATTGAAGAGTCTACGGCAAAGAGTACGCCACCGCCGATTCTGTACTCCCGGTCCTTTCTGTAGATATGATAATTATTTGAAAGAATCTCTGAATTTAGACTGTGAGATTTGAGCCAAGTTTCAGTGAAAGAAATTATATTAAAATTGCATTCAAGGCCATTAAGATATAAGTTCGTTAATTTAGT
This sequence comes from Rhagoletis zephyria, assembly GCF_001687245.7. Lineage (NCBI taxonomy): Eukaryota > Metazoa > Arthropoda > Insecta > Diptera > Tephritidae > Rhagoletis > Rhagoletis zephyria. The sequence goes on along the minus strand of NW_016165296.1, from coordinate 3,900 downwards.
ATTTAAGCCCCTTACGTTTTGATAATAAATATTTAAAGCAGATTTGGTAATCAGTTTTTTGATTCAGCATTCTGACGGGGAATATTTGCCAGAGCGCCAAAAAGAACTACTAAGCAGCATGTTAAAGTTTTCTAAATTTACGTCAATTTTAAATGAAGAAATATTTCTTTCATATTTAAAATTACAGTTTCTGATACTTAAGTTGATAGTTTTAACTTTGGACGAGATGTAAAACTTTATATCGTCTTCGGAAGTAAGAAAATCTAAGAGACAAATATAGACTTCCACAACCAGTCTCCTATTATTAGACTCAATTACCGGCGGAATTGGTTGCGTAACCGAGTTACTAATTGAGGGTAAAGTAAGCGTTGAAGGATTAGATGACGATGCCAGAACTTCATCGGGGGAAAGGGGAAGATACTTCAGGCAAGTTATTATTAGAAGTAGAAGCAGACTTCGTTACACGTTCTTTTGGGGATTATGTCAGTGGACATGGAAAAGAAAGGTTAATTAAGTCAGTCGGAAGATTGTTTTGACGTGGAACGATTATCCTTTCATTAGGTGGACTATGAGGACGCTAACGTTTTGACACACGATTATCCTTAACAGATTGCAAGGTATCTAAGCATGTAAAAGATTTAAACACATTTTCATAATGCTTAAATTTTTCGGTCAGTGCCGACAACTCTCTTCCTACCCCTGAAAAACCATTGCGGGTTTGCCTAAACAACTTAAAGAGATCAACTTCGGTTGATCTGCATCCTTGCCATCATTAATAGCGTACAGAATTCTTCCTGTCAAACTAGCACACTTTAGATGGCAAATGCCATCACAGAGCTAGCACCATAAGTAGCGTTCAGAATCGCTTTCAACTTGACAATTATCAAGATCACACTTCATAATAAAAAATTTAATAACACTGATGTTAATAAAAAAGCAAACAAATTAAATTATAACAGATTAGGAGCTGATGTATTTAGCTTTAAAATATATATGTAGCGAACAGCGCAACGCAAACAGCTGTGACAAGAATCACTAAAAGAAGTAAACAAAAAAAGCAATAGAAGTGCAAAAATAAAAACGATTTCAGTTAACTACAAAGGAATTAAAACAACAATGATAACAACAAATGACTCGGCAAGATTAGATGTATGCTACTGAAATTTAATTAAATTTAATACAAAACACAAAACTTTCACTTAGCTTCGATTATTTTCACACTAAGATGCTCGTAGGCACTTTTTATAACAACTTTAACTCAGAATTAGTACAATAAAATTTGCTAATAGAAAGACAAATCAGAGCACAGTATAAGTTGAGCCTCACAGCTTGACGTTTGCAAGTAAGCAAAACAGTTTCAAACGTTTGAGAAAAAAGTATTTCTCAATTTGATATCAAATGTTTTTCTCGAAGGATTATCAAATTCCAAACGAGGTGTACATTTTACATTTGAAATTCATTTGCAATTGATTTGAAGGAGCATGGCAAGTGCCAAATGTTATAAAAGTGCGCAGTTAAATCAAAAACTGTAAGAATGAAGTTAAATTCAAATAAAAATATATATTTAAAGAGAAACCCACAAATAGTCGATTTGATGTTTACGCGGATTGAAGAAGCTGCAGCCCTTCAAGACGAATTTATTAGAAATTACTTTATCTTAATTGTTTATATTGTTATGTACATATGTACATCGTGAAGAAAAAATAAATATGAAATACAGTATATTTTGCTTAGCTGCACATCCTTCTTTGCATGAAAAACTTGTGCACGTAACCGAAAAAGGAACTTAAGCGAATTTTCTTTACTACTTCAATGAGGAAGGTATCCGAATCCCTATGAAACCAAATATTGGCGGAGCACTTACCATGTAGAAATTACTGCAAGCGAAATTTTTACCGAATGTAATCTAATTATCTATATAACTACATAAGTTGATAGCCATTTTCGTTGTTCTGCGAGATGAGCAAAATAAATAAAAGGTTGTAAAATTAGGTAATGTAGGGCCAGTGCAGGTAAACGTAATACTTTCATTGATAATTGATACTAGTCGCACAATTTTTAAGGCAGGTATCGCCAATGTGCAGGTATGTTGAATGCATCTATCGGAGCAGTTTCCTTATAAATGTTAAAAATAATGCTTTTGATGCGCATTTTGGGGTAGGTATCTTAAATGTATACTTAAGCATATAGGCAGCAAAGCAAAATATACTGTATACATTTTCTATATCTAATAAATTTTATTTCCACATTTGAAGTACAATTGATAAATATCCTTTGAAATTGATTTGAGAGTTAACCATATTCTCAAATGGAGATCAAGCTCCCCGTTTTATTGAGAAAGCTGTTGATTTCAAATCATTCTCAAATGTATATCAAACCTGATTGTTTGCTGGGTTGTGAGGAATGTGNGTTTTATTGAGAAAGCTGTTGATTTCAAATCATTCTCAAATGTATATCAAACCTGATTGTTTGCTGGGTTGTGAGGAATGTGTATACGTATGTGTGTATGTATGTACATAGCAATCCTTCATTTCAAACAAGCAAATGTCGTTGAATTGTTTTTGAGCTACAGCATGGTGCAATTATACAAGACGTTGTACGTAGTGACAGCACGTTTCAACGGCTCCCTTACAAAAGGTTGTAATATGGAAATGCGATAAATGGGGAAGAAATGAAGGCCGCTTTGCGAAATACTACTAAATTTAGTACTCTTTTTCGCATCAACAGTTTTGTAGTACATATGAAATATTAAATAAATATTTTAAATTTCGCATACTTTCTTCAGTATTCCAAATTAAACCAAATAAGTTTTTGTTAGTGTCTTTTTTATTTACTTCAAAATTATAGATATTTATTTACAATAGTCCTAATAACTTCACTACTAACTTTAAATTTCTCTCAACTTCTGGTACGATTATATGCTCCATATTAATTTAAATTAAATACATATATGTATATTCGCAATACTGCTATGTAAAAGCAATTTGAATTCGAATTTTACTTTGAAGCCGAGAACACACGACTATGGAATATCCTTTAGACCAGGCCTAAAGCGCCAGGCAAAAAGTTGAATACTCTCCCATCGTTCCAAATGGATCTCAAGAAAACGGGAGATCTCAGGAAAAAATTCTACGAATGTAGGAAAACGACAATAAAATAAGATCAGCCTTGAACTCATCCTTCAAGGCAGTCGTCTGCAGCCATACGAACTGCGAGCTCGCTTACATTAGTTAACCCTTTAACCGAAAATTCGAAGCGGGTAATTGGAGCTCACATATTGCACAGCTTGCATCTTTTGTACATATGCATGTACGTATGCATGTATTTACATATCGAGCCTTAACCGCCAAAATAACGTAAGCGACAAAATTTGAGATTTTCACTTTCTGATGCATTTAGGTAGTAAGTTATAAGCCGCATCGCCCGCCAAAGTTTGGTAACGATGTAAGCAACGGTTGCAAAATTACAGCCCATGCAATTTTAACGTAAGCGTCATTAATTGTTTGTTTACATTTTTTGTTACTGCAAATGTCGTTAATAGAGGTAATAGGCGGTAAGGTAAACACCTTTACGACTTCAACTGTGCAAAAAAAGTGTAGATATATAGCACGCGTTCATTGATATTCAATTCATTTGCGAAATAATGAACAATTAATTGACCGCAACTTCAAATTTATACGTAAACCGTTTTCAAAGCAGATTATACATACTTTTTCAATTAACTTTTCCCCTGAATTCAATTTGAGATTTTAAACAGATGGAAACCCCTTACATGTATTTTTGAAATGAAGCCCTTTCAAAACCATTTCGATTGATACCCCTATTGTAATAATTCAAATAGGATAAAAAAATCGATATATAAAGGGGGCGTGGCACCTCCCATATAAACCGATTTTTTCA
>NW_016165295.1:0-28111 GCF_001687245.7 Rhagoletis zephyria | reverse complement strand
GGCGAAAAGGCAATGCCCGGCAATTGGGAAATCTTGATCGGTTTTGTGGTGAAAACGCTTTCACGCCTAACTTAACGCCTTATATCATCAGAATGAATTAGCGAGATTTATTTTGCGCGGCATACATACATACATACATACATACATACATATTTACATACATACATATTAGCTATTTTATTATTCGCTTTTTTGCTTTAAAATTGAAGTGAAGGCATTTGAATGAAATGCAACGTCAACAACGGCACACAGCATAACAAGAGCAACAACAACAACAACAACAACAACAGCAAATAACTGCCACTATGTAAATTCTAAAGTGCACTTTCGTTTATTGTGCTACTAAAAGTTCAATCGCATTTGTCAAATACGTATTTGCGTATGCTGTCATATAACAGATGCGAATGCACGAATTTATTTGATTAATTTTGTTTCAAATATAATTTTAAACCTGATTTATGTGCAGCTTTAGTTTTTATTTTAATTTATTTCTTATAAAGATAACCTCAATAAGCGTCTATTCAAGGACGACCAGAGGACTAAGCTTCACAGATATTTTGAATGGGCAGAATGAGAAAACCATCATACACAGTTATATCCAAACAAATGAATCGAAGAAACGAAAATGAATTTTAAAGGGGGAAAATCTCCCGCTTTGCAACTTAAACGTGACTACAATTATTATGTCTTCGAAGGTCTTTCGGGTACTTTGGCAGGACTTGGAATTGACCCGTTACATTCCAGTTTGTTGATAAATTTCGATAATTTGACACATTTTGGTAATTCAATGAATTTCAAAATCACTAAAATCCAATAACTCAAACAAATTCGATAACTCCACTAATTTCGATAACTCTCGATAAGTATGTATGCGTTTCGAGGACTCAATAAATTTCTATAACTCACAAATTTATATATATCGACGATATAAATCGATAACGCAATGAACTTTGGATGCCTTTATAAATTTTGATAACTAGTTTAATTTTAACATCTGCATATTTTTCGAAAGCCATCGAAAAATTTCGATAACTCGCTACACTCCGGTAACACGTTGAAATTCGATAGACAGTGATACCTCGATAAACTTATAGATAACCCTGAAATTTCGATAACTTGAAATACTTAAAAATTGCAAAAACTTTGATTCGATAATTCTACAAATTTCAGTAAATCAATAAATATCGATAATCCGATAAGTTCAAAGAACTCGCTGCATTACGACACATCGATGAATACCGTTAATTCTATGTATTAATATTAATAGTTCAATAAATATCCATAACTTGATAAATTTTATTAACTTGACAAATTCCGATAATCCCATAAATTTTTAGAGCTCGACAACTAACCGTAATTTTCGACAACAAATTTCCTATGCCTATAAATTTCGACAACTCTATAAACATTGATCAATTTGAATAATTTGATACGTTGCGATAATTCAAAAAACTTAAAAAGCTATAAGCTTGGATGATTCGATAGATTGAGTAACTTGATAGATAAGTATCGATAACTAAATTTTTTGTGACTGTGAATTTATTTCGTTTCCTATCGGAAAATTTCAATAATTTTTTTTTACCCTTTCTGTTACCCTGATTCTTATGTATTTCGCATTGTTTTCATTTTCGTCTTTATTTTAAATTTTGCCTTCATTTTTCTTCTTAATAGTTGTCATGAGAAGGGAAGGCACGTAAAGAGTCTCTGATATGGCATCGCAATAGACCCACATTGGCCTGAGTGTGTCCTTCTCCTGTGCTATATGGGGACATCCAAGATAACCCAACCTAACCTAACCTATCCCTCTGGCAACAAAAACTGCCAAGCACGATTACGATTGCACTCATATAATAATTTCAAGGCTGCTTGGTCTCACCATCCCCCTCTACATCGTGGCGTGGGCACAAAATTAGGCTGGTGTTGTTGACTTTAGCTTTGGTGCGATTGGTGAAAATTCGCACTCTTGTAGAGTTGGGTCCAACTCTACATAAATCCCTCAACAAATTGTTGTATCTTTAAATGCCAACTGTAGTAGATGTCGCGTGCAGCATACAGTCATGCTCATTCATCGCATTTCCTGTACTGCAGAGTGTCCGCCTAGTATTTGGCGAGGACATCCAATGCATCTTCCCTGTAGAGAGTCCAGGCGTTTTAGATGCATACCATTTGTTNTTATATTGTGGTGTGTTATGCTTCATATGTTATGTTATTTATTCTTATGTTATGGTTATGTTATGTTATACCAAGTACTAAGCTAAACTCCCCTCCACTTAACCCATTCCAACTAATGTTATTTTAGCTCATTCAACTTACATAAACTATCCTTAATTTTGTCGGTTGAATTTCAACCGCTGGGCGAATACTAGTAATGTTAATATTACATATTCTAGATTTTTACAAAAAAAAAAGTCGAACAAATCTTGCTAAACTCCTCGAATACGATACGATTCCCCCCTTTTCACTTGAGTAGATGCCGCTGGTGGTATTGAATTCTTATAAGTTTAAAGAAATTTGCAAACAATCAACCAACGATACCAGCAATGAATTGGAATCAATGAAAATGTGTTGTTAATCAAAGCGATCGAACATTACAGTCGTACAAGTTCAATGGAATAAAAATGGATCGTAAAATGTTTACAACAAACCAAGGAAAAATTTAAGCGGGCGGATGGGCGGAAAGCAAACTTTGCTGTGAAATGAAATTTAAGAATCTCAAGTCCAAAAAAAAAGCTAAAAATAAAACGAAACCTAAAGATTTGCCAAAGAATTTGTTCACAATTCGAAGAAGTGAACGAGCATAGTGTGGCTGGCAGGCAACAGCAACAACAACAAGCGTAACAAAACATAAACCAACATTTTATTGCACAGCAACATCATTATCAATATAAAATCAACTTAATGATGAACATTATGCTGGTCATGATCATTGTGGGAGAGCTCATGTACATATGTATGTATATATGTGTGTGTAGTATACTACTAACGACAAGATCGTTAATTTGATTCTGTCTCATTGCAATTTCATCGTTTTTGTCGTCCTCAAAGTCAAGCTTAGCGAAAGCCACAGCAAGAGGCACAGGTTTAGGCAAAGCCGCAGCCACATATACAGCCATGGGCACAGCAACATATATGTAGATATATACACTAGGCGACAAATGAAAGTGTACACCTTGTTCTAATATAATATTCAGAATTATTAAAAAAAAAAATCATCTCGTTTTTCTATAATATAAACCATATAAATCAATGTTTGACACTTTATATAAAGTTCACAAAAATTCAAAAAATTCTCATCAAATATTTTCGACTTTTTATTGAGAATTTCGGTTGAAACTTGCACTTCATCAGACTAAAATCTAATGGGCTATAAAAATGCATACATAAAATTTTTCTAGAATTTTTTAATAAATATTTTAAATTTTCGTGAACCTTATATAAAGTGTGTAACTTTTATTTATATGGCTTATATTATAGACTGAATATTATTTTCATAAATAATTAACGCAAAAATTTTTCATGAAAATAATTGTGAGTATTATATTAGCACAAGGTGTACACTTACATTTGTCGCCTAGTGTAGATATACATATATATAGCCACATCTACTAAGTGCATCCAGATCCTCAGCGTCGTCGTCGTCGTCATCCTCATCGTCAACTCATTGCTCATAAATGTTTATATGCTAACTGAATGAGTTGAATGTTGCTTACTTCCTATTGTTCAGCTCATTTGTTGCTGCTGTCGCTATCGCTGTAGCTGTTATTGTTGTTGGGCAGTGTTCTTGTTACCGTTGTTGTGGGTTGAAGTTATTAGTTCGCTACAGTGATTGCCACAGCCAGTAATTGTAGTTCGTTCGTTCATTGCCAACGACGACTGATTTTAGCCCAACCCAAATCAGACTGAAATCGTGTTGCACTTGAAAAACCCAGAATTCTTCGCTTTGCGTGCGTATGTGAGTGTGTGTGTGTGTGTGTGTGTGAGTGTTAAAGTATCACAAAGGTATGTATGTACGCTGCAGCATGAATAAGATTTATGTATCGTTGGTGTCATTTGAAGTTAATGGGTTATTTGCCGATTTATTCCTGCCCTCCTTTAATACATACTTCCCCCAAGCGCGTTGCGTCCTTAGACTTTTTCGCTTTCAAAGTGGCTGTGCCACCTTCACCTGTATACGGCGTACCTGTATTCATATGCTCTCACATACAAACACTCCGTCTCCTTCATAGTTCATTGTGTGTTAGCGGCTTGGCAGTCATTTTGCATAGGCTTGCCGCAATCTGCTAGCCAGCAGCCAGCAGCCACCAACATCCACTTGCCACAAGTTTAGCAAACCTTAATTTATTATTGATCACTCTGACAGGCCAACGGCCAAGAACAAAAACACTTTTTCTCTTATTTTTCTTTTCGCCTACCTCGCTGCATGCTCAGCACTTGCATTTCCTATGGTACAGGTGGATTTTATTATAGCGAATGGGTACATTTATAGCTTTGCCTCAAGTATTATCACCGCCTTCGCTTATACTGCTGACCGCCCCTGCCCTCCTTGTACTCCCACTATGTATGTAGATATATGAATAGCTTGCGCTGTGGCACCTCAGCCAAGGCAGGCAGGATGTCGTGATGGCAGACCAAGAAGAAAATTTATGATCTCGAAGTAAAATTACCAACTTTGGTATGTATCGATGACTATTTGTGGCTATAAGATTTTAGTTTATTACTTGCCAATAAACAAATGAGATTTTCTCCAAACCTGCCTCTTTGTCGAACTAACTGTCTGTCTGTTTGTAGGCTTTCTTGCACTTGTCTGTCGTATTTGGCGGCTTTTAAGTGCCTGCATGGTTGCTTGTTGGGCCGCTTGTTTGCGTGCGCGCATTTCAGGCGGGTTACTTAGGCAAGATTTGTATTGGTTTAACTTAGTAGATTTTGAGAAAACTAATATGTCTACGTCTCAGCTGGCCTATGAACATCTGCAGGGGACTCTAATGTCTGTCCAAAAAATTCTTCCCGGTTTTATAGGGCAATTCTGGCTTAGATAGTTGAAAGACAACTGAAAGACAGTAGGCAAGATATTTCGAAAGATTTTGTTTATTTTGGCACGAAAGTCTTACAAACAAAAGCTCTCTTGCCAACGTTCATGGTAAAAATCTCTTTTGAAAGAAAGCTGCTGCATTGCATGTATGTATGTAAGTATGTTTATTTAGGTCAAATTTTATAATCAATTTATAACCACCTCCCTGATGAGGTAGATACTTGAAACTTCCAAGTTTCATTTTTAGAAAATTTTTAAATTTTTTATTCTATTAATTAAATTTTTAGACAAAAATTATTTTTAAATTCCTTTAGTTTTTAGAAACCTATCCATATTTTTCATCTTTTTTAATTTAATCTTTTTTTTAAATTTCTGTTAATATTCAGATTTTATTGTTTTTAAATGAAAATGAACATTTGCGATTTTTTTTTATTAAAAATTAAAAATTTTTTATAAATATTATTTACTAAAATTAATTAAATTTTTATAAAAGTTTGTAATTTTTTTATTAACGAACTTATTTTATTTTTTCTTTGTTTTTAATTGGATAAATTTTTCCGCTTTTTTGATAAAATTTTATTCTATTTTTTTCTATTGTATTATTTTAAAAACCAAAATTTTTGTTTTAATAATATTTAATTTTTTAGGAACATAAATACTACCTTTCTTTTTTATAATCATTTTTCAGTCGAGTTCTTTCTAATTTTTAGTTTTTATCGTTTTAAAAATAAGACTATATATTTTTTAATAAAACTGAAATTTTTAAGTTATTTATTTTTTATTTTTTTTTATTAATTTAAATTTTAGATTTCAAGGTTTTTTAAAAAACAATACAATTTCTTTAATTTTGCTTAAATTTAAGGAATTTATTTTATATTTCCTCTTTTTTCTATTACATCTTCCCCATTTTTAAATTAATTTTACTTTCAATTTTCGATTATATTACTTTAAAAAGGAAAATATTTGTTTTAATATTATTTTATTTTTTAAGGACTTAATATGATTTTTTTCTTTATGTAAAAATGTTTTTCTTTTTGTCTGTTTTCTTCTAATTTTTAGTTTCTATCGTTTAAAAAAGAAAACTATATATGTATGTACATATATTTTAATGAGATTTAAATTTTTAAAAGTTATTCATTTTATAATTTTTTCTTTTTTAAATAATATTATTTATATTTAGTTTTAAGACATTATAAAATTTAAAAATTTTGGAACTTGTTTTATATTTTCTGTTTTTTAATTACATTTTCAAGCTTTTTTAATTGAATTTAATCTTAATTTTTCGATTATAGGTACTACTTTAAGAAGAAAAATATTTTTCCTTAATTTCATCTAAATTTTGGGAACTTACTAATTTTTTGCACTTTTTTTTCCTTTCTAAACTATTTTTGTCTATTTTTAGTTTTTATCGTTTCAGAAATAACACTGCATATATATTTTTTTTTTAATTTGATTTAATTTTTAAAAATTAATTTTATTAATTACTTCCTTTTTAATTACTAATTTCTATCTTTATCTACTAATTCTTATGTCCTGAAAAAACTCCCAGAGTAGGTAACAAAAAATTTTAATACCAAAAATTCGAAAAATACAGAAAATTGCCAAAAGAAAATCCCGAAACGTCCTGACGCATATTTTCATTTTCAACGCCTAAGAAATTTAAAAGCAAAAAGTGCCCATAATTTTCTGCTCCTATATTCGGGTTTTTGTTTTTGTCTGAAAAAATAAACGGGATTAAACGGGACTTTTAAATAAAACAGTTAATTGTAATGAGAGAGAGATATTTCTGGAAAAGGCTTCCTATCCTCTCATACAGATACGCTACCAATATTTTTAAAAGCCTCAAACAATTTGCAGATATTATTTTGAAAAACATTATAGTCAAATCAGATTTTAGCTCCTCGCAAGCTATGGATATCGAAATAATTTAAATCGTGACAGCGAGTTTGGTTGGAGAATCAATTTACATTTTATTGAAAGAAAAAATATTGTAGAGCACATACTACGAAATTTGCATTTAAACTGCTATTCAGTAGAAACAACTACATACTATATGCATGCAGCTGAACTGATTTTCAGAACAAAAACTTTTTACCAGCATGCTACGGCATATCGAAAAAAAATTACACACAAACGCTTAGCAAAAATTTAACAGTCTTAAAATGTCGCTATTCGTAAAGTCAATACACGACAAACGGAGGTGAATGCACTTTAGCAGCCAGCCTATTGAGTCCACCTTAAAATTTCAAAACATTTGCAATTCTATTTTGAAAACAATGACAAATAACTATGAGTAAAACTTATGAGACGGATGAATATAAATAGTAAGTAAGTAAGTAAGTAAGTAGGCACGCGGAGGGGAGAGCATGTGAGGAGGTGCGTGCGTGAGTGCAGTAGAACGCAGCAATTTATAAAAGCAGTCGCTTTAACGGTACACGCAGCAAGCACACAAAAGGATACTGAACTCGGGTAACCCAAAAACGAAAATCGTAACAAACCAAATTGCAACTCAATTGCAATGAATNTATGGGAGTTTGTAGCAGTGATGGAAAAATAGATGCAATTTTGGAAAAAAATTTTATATTTCGGTATATTAACGATGCACCTAAATGAATTTTTCAGGATTTTTTCCTCCTATGCACAGTTCTGTCCAATAAGACCAATTAGCCAGAGCTTGGCCAGGTTCTTTCGAAAACAGCAAAAGACATCTCTTGCTTATCTGACATCGTCCAAATTATTGTGTCACATGAACAGACAAGAATTATACGATTTTTAAACCAAAAATTAGCAGACAAACGCATGTAGAAAAAGTACAAGAAATTCAACCAAAAGCTCGAAAAGTTAAAAAGCTTAAAAAATTAGTGAATAGACAACAGATAGCGAACCTAAATTCCACGCCAGGTTCGTAAATTTTACAGAAGTTCCTATTAACTAAGTAGAGGCGCAAATGTTAGGAAAATGACTCAAATATAATGCCATCCAAAATTAAATTAAGGAAAAGCAAACCAAGCAGACAATTTGGGAAGTTAAAATAGCTATATCTATACTGCCGAAAGAGGAGCAAAAACACAATAAGCGCAAGTGCAAATAGCTAATGGAAACGGAAATTAAAGCCAGAGTTAACAAAATACAGAACAATGAAAAAATATAGAAAAAAATCTGAAGCAGAAACTAAAAAAACAACAACGTAATCACGACCAAAGCTGTAAGTAAACACAACCGTATTTATGAATGGACAGGAGGGCATACAGAAAATGGCTCAATTTATCATAGCAAACAGATGTAAGAAGATAGTAGAGGATCCCACTGACGAATAACAGGTCGAAATAAAAGAGTCTATAAATAAAGTGGTGACCGCTATGGTGTAGTGGGAAGCAGTGCCTACCAAATAGCCAATGACCGGCTAAACAAACCTCCCTTGAGAGGCTGAGCAGCGCTTTCGTCCTTTTCTTATATTTTGGTGGCCATAATAGCTATCCAAGAAGATATTAATCGTAGTCTTCGTGCACTAAGGTACACAGACACCTTTATAGCTAAAGCTACTTCCGTATAAACGCTGCAGCGGTCTGAGATTCGGTGGGATTGTTCCATTCCGTATTCCTTAGACAAGATTATGTAGCCAACCCTATTGTCTACCTTGAATAAATCCATGTAAAAGTTTAATAACCACCTCCTCCCTTTTCTATTGTCCTGGTGTTGGCCATAATCTTCTTGATGGTATGCTCGTATTAAAGGGCCTATAGTGAGTTTAGGGCGGGGTAGTCGATTTCATGACTATAACTACCAAAAATGTGAAGTATAGAAGCGTGGCCGGACCGCCGATCCTTCCATAGCACCATACTTTTTATTATGAGCGTTTCTGAGGCATTTCTGTAAAAAAAATTCAAACAAAAGTTACGTATTTCTATGCGCGAAATCTGTGGTAAAAGCATATGGACTTCCGGTCGATCTAACCCGCTTCCGTTCGATAACCGAATTCAATAATACGCCCTCGACATTCTAGTTTATATTTTTGCGGTTTCCAATAAACAACGTTTCCTCCATTTTAGAAGCGGTGGATTGGTCTAGGTCTAGGTCTAGGACAGCCTGAATAGTAGGCTGCCCGTAAGCCGGGAGTGATGTACTAGGCCAGGAGTACAGGCACGAATTGCGTTGTCTAAAACTTTGTGTGACCTCGAATAGTTCTACCGGTTCAAACAGAGCTAAACGTACCCGTATTAGTAGAATGTGAATTCCAAAATTAGACATGGCGCTGCAAAGGCAGACTACCCTCGTATTTTCGTACCGTCAAACACGCTTGACCGGCTGTAAAATAAGGAAATATATATATTGATTTTTTAGGTACATTCGTCTGCATTTAGGTACAATTTTCTTCTAAATAAAATGGGGTACAATTTGAAAATTTAATTTTCCATTCCTGGTTTGTAGCTGCTGCCAGCCCTCCGGCCCGCCCTCATTGGTTATGGCATCAGTAACTGCATATAGAGATTNTTCTTCTAAATAAAATGGGGTACAATTTGAAAATTTAATTTTCCATTCCTAGTTTGTAGCTGCTGCCAGCCCTCCGGCCCGCCCTCATTGGTTATGGCATCAGTAACTGCATATAGAGATGTAGATATGTAGATCGATATGCCAGCAGTTAGTCAGACAAACACACTTAGCTTGTCATTCGGAGTCAGCGTGTAGCAGCTAGTCAGTCAATCAACGAAGCGCGATCGCTGATAGCTAAAGCTAACTGCCTGCATTCAATACACTACTCAGTCGTATAAGCGCAGATGCAAATGCGATGCGAGCGCTTATAGAAGTGGCATGTAGTTCATAAGAAATGTGCCTGACAAGCATAGGAAGTGGGGTGACAACGAATTAAGGCGAAACGGGGAGGCGGAAGTGTGGAGAACTGTCGCCGATCGAGTGCCCGCCGCTGAGTGCAATGCTTGTACACTATTAGTATTGCGGGCGGATGCTGATCGCGCGCATGCGCACTATTGAACTGCCTGCAAGTTGACGAACGAACTAATCTATGAGTGCGGAGGTATTTAGGTACTCATATCGTTCAATCTCCAATTTACGCGTAGTAGCTACTGTGCCTTATTTCTCGTCGGCGAGTGCGCTGCCGGTATTTCGCAGCCGGCCAAACCGACCGACACGCATTAGCATTTTTGCGGTGTCAATGTTATCTAACATGTGAGCAAAATATTTTTTTTGTTTCTCAATTTTTTGTCTTTTAGCGCTGCACTGCATTTTAAATTAGTATTTTTTAAAAATGTTTCCAGCATAAATTCAAACTATTCAAAAATTAGTTATTTATTTACTCACAATCAAATCAATGCATTTATTTGTTGCTGCTATCGTAAATCTAGCTTTATCTAGTAAGTCAATGGAGAAAAGTTGGTGTTGTTGTGCGTTGCGAAGCCTTGTCACGCATGCAAGGGTTTTAAGAAATGTTCTCCGTTTCCCGCTCGCACCCCATTTGTGTGCCTTAGTTGAAAATTATGTAAGTGCATTTGCATAAAAGTGATTGATCTCGAGCAAAAATTTTATTGTTTTTGATTGAATGCGTACAGAATCAATGGAAGTAGCGTTGAACTCCTTCAAGGTACTACAAAAGGTTATTGGCATAGATATGAAAATATTGTCAAAGGAAGAGCGGACGGAAATGGAAGGTACATTGAAATTAGAAAAAAAAAACAATAACCAATAATGAATCCTAAAAGGGCATTGCTGGACGAATTCCTTATAACAGAGGGTTCGACCATCGAAGATTTGAAATAAATCAATCTTCGTCTGGTCAAAGCCGGACAGTGACAGAGAATATGCTCCTAAGTTTCATCAGCCTCGAGGCTTGATGTCATTTCTGTTAGGTAAGGCAATGTCGTTTCTGTTAAAAGGATGGCCGAAGAGCCTGGCCTGTCTAAGACGAGTGTACCCGAGTGTACCCACTCAGTAATTATGGCTCTCTAAGAGGACCAACTGAGACCACAGAACGGTTCAAGTCGCGAAAAGGCAGTTAGCGATTCTTCGCGTGCTAACTCGTCAGCGATCTCGCTGCCTTCAATTCCGCAATGGCCCAGCACAGTGTGACCGTGTTTCTGGCTGCCAAAACTTGTAGCGTGTCAAAGCAGTCTTTAACCAACTTTGACAGTCGTGTTTGAAAGGCCCCGGATGGCTGCTTGGCTATCTGAAAATTTAACTAAAATGGCGCCCTTTAAACCCTTTTCAAGGTTTAATTTTGCGCAGTTTAAGATTGCGACTATTTCAGCCTGAAACACCGTGGGCCATTAGCCCATGGGAATTGCCAGTTTGCTGCTAGGTCCAAAGATGCCTGCACCCACTCTGTCCGCCATCCTTGAACCGTCTGTGTACCAGTGCACATTCTGAGATCAAGGGCAGGGAGCCCGTTTGCAAAATCTTCGTGATCGGGGATTATCACTTGGAATTTTCTGACAAAGCAGACCTCCTTAGTCATGGAATCAGAGATTCCGCATATTTTTAACCCTGGTACCTTCCCAAGAATACCTGCATGAAGTTTGATTGCGAAGCAGCCTCGTGACAGCTGTTTTCGAGATGAAAATATGGAGAGGAGTCCATCCCAGGAGCTACTCTAGAGCAGTTTTTTATGGCAGTTTTTTGCATTTTCTTCTGCCATCACGCTATGGATGCATAGAACACAATCGGACGGACGATCATATGGTAGAGCCACTCAATCAGTCTTGAGCTCAGGCCTCATTTCCTACCAAAAACTCTTCTGCAGGCCCACATGGCCCGTATGGCTTTAGCAACCGTTCTGTCAAGACGAGAGTTCCAATTGGGGCTCTTATCTAGCGATATCCCCAGATATTTGACCTCATCGGAGCATTAAAGCACTGTCCACCTAAGAGTTGGAGACCAATGTCAGACCAATCACCCCGACTGTCCTCCTGTCCTATCAACCCCACCTCCCCGAGAGTTTTCTTCTCTCCTCCCAACTACCACTAGGCAGCACTATAGCCAGAGACATGACCGTAGCTATAGCCAGGTTCCAGTGCATGCGGACGGAAGATACCCCCAAAGGAGTGACGATCGCCCGTACACCAGGCGACTGACGGCAGACATAACCGTTATCGAATAATGAAAGTAACAGTCATCTGTACAGTAATCACGCCGTCGGGAATCGTAAACGCAATCTTAATCATAGCCGTTATAGAAATTGTTTTCGCATTGCTTACCGTAATCGTAATCGTCAACTTAATCGTAAGCGTAATCTTATTTATCGTAATCGTACACCTAATTGCTATCGTTAACGTAAGCGTAGTCGAAATGATCAAATACTTCTAAAACTTGCGCGTAAAAAGAACTCCACTATGTTGCGGTACCGATATGAGGTACTGCCGGTTCCTAAAGGCGATAAGTATTAAAAGCTGAATGCAGTCTCACACTTCGTGCACTATAAGAATGAGGAGCGCCGCTCTGCTCTCCGAGTGCATGTAAATGTGTTGTTACAGCGTCAGACTAAATTCAGTGGCGCGCAGCTCGGCCTGAAGGACAGAGTTACCTTGCCTCATGCTGGTAAAAAGGAACCGTCTGAGTTGTATGCCGTAAACCCCTGCTCTGGCGCTGTGGTCAGTCTGGGAGCCGTTAGTATACCAGATGTGGCTGTCCTTCCGAGATTTAGGTGGTTGGACAGGCCCAGGAAAAAGACCTTGAAGTTTTGTGTGCAGCCCGACTTTATTTATTTTCTTAGTTATTAGGCCTTGCCATATATTTAAAAAAAATAAAAATAAAAAATTGTTTGGTAATTTTCAAGGATAAAATTTTAAAAAGACATTTTCAACACTTATTCGTCCCGGTGCATCGAAGCATTTAATTTTTTTTTAATTCTACAGAATTTTTCCTTTTAATTGATACCCATGTTGTTACTCTACAATGCACCAAAAATTTTAAATAATTTTTTAATCTAACATATCCTAGAAATTCAAAGTCCTTTAAAAAAAATCCTGACGTCAGAGAGAAAAATTGAAAACGCAGTTATATTATATTTGGCTACTAGTGTTGTGAATGTATTGATTTTTTCGTGTGTTTTAAAAATTTCTGGTTTTTGTCGCACGGTGTTATATTAAATTTTTATTATTCAATCAATATTCTTTTAAAAATCAACATTTAAAATTGTGTAATTACAAATATTACAATTATTTAAAGTATTAAAAATCAAACGCAAAATGGTTTATTCGAGTACAATGCGCATGTTCACAAATTAACAAAGCAGTAATCTACCCAGCCAACCTTGTAGTGAGGATGGATCATCGCGAAATTCCACAACGTGCCACTAAACAAAAGCAAAAAAAAAAAAAAACGACAACGACCCAATGCTTTTGTCGACCCCTGGATGATAGAATGAATACAAGCTGGGGAATACAGCCAGCATAAAATACGACAAACAACTAGTGAGCGGTAATAAATCATGCTCGGGCTGTGCTCCCACCACGAGCTGCAAAAGCACAGCCACAAGAACATTAAACAAAAAATGATGAAAAGTAACTTATATATTTACTAGTCAAAGGCTGCGACTCCAGTTGAGAGCTGGTGCCCAAGAGTCAGCTGCAGGGCCACTGCGACTATCGAGCGCCCGCCCGCCCGCACCATTAACTAGTCACCGCCGATAGGAGCGCTTTTGTCGGCAGCCTAACTGCCCCGGCGATCATCTGTCTATGAACTGCGGATAGCGGTGGCAACGGCGGCCAACTCCAAAGCTTATAGCCAAACAAAATGGCCTTAACATTGCGCCATTAATGTCGGTGCTCGAACAAGCGACAGTCATGCGCATTCTAACCAACTCCTCATCCTCCTCCCATCCTCCTCCTCCTCCTCCTCATAACTCTTAGCTACATATTGCGGCAATAATTGCTCTAGGTTGTTGGGGCAACATCATCTGCATGCCATACTGGCATATTTAGCGCAAATTTGCCGCATTTGGGGCGCATTGCACTTGGTCGGACGCGGTCAGTGCGGCCGATGGTGTCTCCTGGTGGTCAGTAGAACTATGCTGTTCGGGCGGGGTATTATTTCGGAGTAGGAATGTACACAAGTAGTTGTGAAAAATGATCGATGTGGTTCACATGGTCGCACAGCTTCGTGGGTACAGCCTAATGTAGTATATACTACATACATATGCATGTTAGTACTTACCCAGTGGGAAAAGTAGTAATGCATTACATGCGTGCTAATTAGTGTAATGTATTTCTTATGAGTTCTGGATTCTATTAATTAATTAATATATCCGCGAAACTGTGGGCCAAATATAGTATAACTACGTTTTTCGTTTTTATCTCTGACGTCAGGATTTTTTTTTAAAGGACTTTAAAATTTGAAAAATATTGTTACCTAAAAAAATGATTAAAAAAATCTGTGCAATGCAGAACAAGAACATAGGTATCAAATTAAAGAGAAAATCCTGTGGAATTAAAGCCAATTAAATTTTTTGGCGCAGAAGGACCATTAGGTATTGAAAATCTCCTTTTAATATACTATCCTTGAATATCCTTGAAATTTTGCAATAATATATTTTAAAAAATCATGGGTTAAGGACTATTATACACTCGAATGCATCCTCAAATTTCGTCCTTCTAACTTTATTAGCTTAAAAAAATTAAATTAATTAAAAGGGTATTTTTAATACCTATTCGTCCTTGTGACCCAAACATTTTAACTTTTTTTAATCAACAGAATTTTCTCTTTCATTTGGTGCCCATATTTTGCACTAAATTTATTAAATAATTTTTGGAATTATTTATATCTTTGAAACTAAAAAGTCCTTTTAAAAAAATCCTAACGTCAGAGAGAAAAACTAAAAACGTGCTTCGTGTATTTCGATTTTTTTTTTGTTTTTGTCGCACGGTGTTAATTTTCGATTACTATACATTAAATTTTCCCACTGGATATGTGTATATGGCGCGATTGTGGTGAGTGTGTTTGTATGAACTGCAGTGCACTTGCTGCTGACCGACTAATGTTTCTGATGTAATGGTCAATTGCCAGCAAGTAACAGACGACTGGCTATGAAAGAAGGGCAACGTATGTATTTCGGTATGGCCATACATTGAATATGTGTGTATGTATCAACAGATACAATATCTTCTGGTAAATGCAAAAATTCGAGCAACAGTGTTGTTTTTTTTTAAACGACTTCCAGAAAAGGANATCAACAGATACAATATCTTCTGGTAAATGCAAAAATTCGAGCAACAGTGGCTTTTTTTTAACCGACTTCCAGAAAAGGCGGAGGTTATCAGTTCGTCGGAATATTTTTTTATTTTTAATGTTTGTTACCGCATACCTTTGGACCACGTCAACCGATTTCATTAATTCTTTTTGCATCGGAAAGGTAGTGTCTCAGAGGTGGTCAATGAATCATGAAAAAAAAAATATATATATATATATGTATTTATATGAGAATTGAAGTGGGTTTTGTTTTTAGCTTAAAAATTACTTGTCATATATATATAAAACCCGACTTATGGTTTGATTATGGCAACTTTACGTAACATATAGGTTCTCACTTAAAAACTCTCTTAAATGGATGTTGCTTATAATTGAACAGCCGAAACTTAACTTAATGCCATGTCGAAATCTATTTCATTTTGATTTTCTAAGTTCTAAATTTCTTTAAGTTAATTCAAGTTGCCATAATCAGGCTTCAGTGCTACATATTTTACAACTATTTTGGAACTAGTTGACGAACTGCTCAGCACTATTTTAGGTCCATTTCGGGACTTGTTCGGTATCGTTTGTGAACGATCCCGAGCATTTCGTGACTATTTCTGGACCGTTTCGAGCCTCCTTCAGCACTCTTTTAGGAGCATTTGCCGATTTATTCAAGACTATTTCGGAATAGTTCAGGATTATTTTAGGGCCATTTCGGGACTAGTATTAGATCAGTGTTTGACTACCTAGGGCCCATTTCAGGACAGTTTCTAGACTCATTCGTTGTGGGACTAACTAGTTCACCACATTCATTCTCGACTGTTTCGTCGTCTGCTCAGGACTATTTCGGCACTATTTTTGGATCGTTTCGCCACCGTTTCGGCGCCTGTTCAGAACTATTTCAAGGCCTAGTTCTGAACCATTTGAGACTAGTTCAGGAATACTTCAGGACTATTTCGGAATTAGTCGGGATTTTGGATTTAGGAACTAGTTTTGGACCATTTAGCGATTGACTCAGGAACATTTTATTCATAGCTTAGGAGTAGTAAGGTTTCATTTCCAGACCGTTTTAGGGCTAGTAGTTCGGAGCTAACCTGAACTATTCCCGAAGTGGTTATCAAAAAGTCGTTCCCTGGTGCCTACTAAATGAATAAAACTAATGTTTAATTTCTAGCCTAGCGTTTTGATGTATTGTCTAATTGTCTATTGTCTATTGTGTATTGTCTGAATTGTCTAATGCTTTGCCAAACCATAAACATCTTTACACATCAAATTTCCTTAGTACCAAGCACTCAGGCCTTTTTACGGATGGACCAAAGTTGAACTGATCAAATGACTGCAGTGTTTTCTGATCGGAGGTCTAGCGTAAATTGTTAGGGAGTGTCTGCTATTCCTCTCAACTACATCAGGTTCCGGACCGTAGATAAACGCAAGGAAACCGCAGCACCGTTGAAATCCAAAGACATGAAACTCTGGAAGTGTATTCGCAAGGTAAAGACAGTGTGGGGAGCATAAACAAATATAATTATTTACAATATGTGGATAAGTATGATCTATTGCAAGGCAGGGAAGTAACTGTCAAAAACGTTCTATCTCAGGTTAGGGCATTCTTCAATCAAATTCTGAAATAGGAGGTTATTGAAAAATTGTCTGACAGAACGTATTCGAACCGGCTGCCAAGATTGGTCGATATATTAATAGAGAGATATGAAATAAATACAAATTTCCCCTGGTCGCCTTGATAAGCAGAGTATATATGGAAAAATAGACGCCGAATTTCTTCTTTAGAACGCCCGCCATCTTGGGGATCAAATCAGAAGCAGGTGCATACCTTGTACGAGATCCCGATTTATGACTCCGAGTTGCGTTGCATCACTTTTGCAAGCTCGAGTGTCCCCGGGTTTTCTTCAGAAAGCAGATAACATTCTGTCCGCCGCAAGGCAAAGGTAAGCTCTTTGAAATTCTTCGTAATCCCTGACGTTTAAACTTGTGAAAGATTCTTTAGGACACGGCTTGTAAAGTGCCAGAACAGTGACTATTTTCCTACAATTTTACCCCTAATACAGACCTCAGTCTGTCCAATTTTATTAAACTCAGTTCCCTCCCCAGATTTAAATACAGCTCTTTCGCTCGTATAACCGCTCAATAAGGTCATCATGTGATAGAATTTTTTGGGAATGTTTAAAATAAAAAGTTTGGGCCATACATCTCAAAAATTAAACCACAGATAAGAAAATCATCCTTTTTTGCTAAATCCTTTAAGCAGAAATGTAGTGTGCGCGCCAAAAGCCTAGCGCCAATAGAGAGTTTTAAAAAACGAATTATTTTGACTNAAATCCTTTAAGCAGAAATGTAGTGTGCGCGCCAAAAGCCTAGCGCCAATGGAGAGTTAAAAAAAAACGAATTATTTTTACCTTAAGTAATTCTTAACCCTATAAGTCTTTTAGAATTTGGCGCCCCCTCTCGCCTATCTAAAAATGGTTCCATTAGCTGCAGTTTGAAAAATAAAAATTACTTTGGTCAAAAGCTGACATAAATGACCCGACAGTCATTATTCACCTGTGCAAGATGCAACTTAAGTATGCTCGTAGTCTCACCTACAACAACGAACGGACATTTCCTTGCAAACGCTGCATTCACAGTGGCGCATTGGCGGTCACTTTCGGCACAGCCAGTAAATATTAGCAGCTAATGACCAACTTAGCCTATTCATCTACGACACCGCTGGGTGCAACTCAGCACCAACAATTGCCAGTCAACAACAGCAGCAAATGTGCCAAGGAGCAAATATGTATGTAAGTAGAGAGCATAACGTAGGACCGCACGCGCAAAAAATTATCGCTTCTTTGGACTAAATACGCGCCTATAGAAATTGCAAAGGTTGCGTTTCGCAATCTAATACATTTAAAGTAGTAGCACAGCCAACCAGGTTGCATATGAGGCATGAGGCATGAGGTTGAATATGGTTACATGAAACAGCCCCTTGTCGCTTGACTTTGTTTATTTTCTTTTCCGATCGTTGCTTAGCAATTGCTACTGCTGTCTGTAGTGCTCGCTCGAAAATTGCTTATTTATGACAGCAAACAAACAAACAAACGAAGCATGTGAATAAATTTAGTTCGCTGCAGTTTGTATTAGCCTCGTCTAGCGTTAATATGTCCAGAGTAGGAGCGAAGCAGTGGGGTAAGTGAAAAATCGCGCAACTTTCGGTTGCTCTAGCAATAAATAGCAGCAGTCGTGTCTGCATTCCTTACTCTCCTCAGCTTCCGTAAAAGAACCAATCTACTTCGAACTACTCCACTCTTCAAACAACCAACTAGGCGGTTGTTGGCGCAACTAGCCGATGGTTGGCGCAACTAGCCGATGGTTGGCGCAACTAGCCGGTTGTTTGCCGCAACTAGCCAACCAACCAACCATTCCATCGATTGCCTTGGCGAGGCGGTACTTACAAATTTTTCAGTGCTATTGTAATAGCACTATTAGTGTGGTAATAATAATTAGCTTTATGACTATTTGGTGTAGTTAGAGCTTGCAGATGCACAACAGCAGCAGCAGCATGCAATAATTTCTAGGACGAGTCACTGCTGACTAAGTGGCAGCAAGTGGGTGTATGTAAAGTGCGTACAACTTGGGTTTTCAGTGGAATAAAGCTAATTGTGCGTGCACAGGATATTATGAAGAGAAAAAAAAAACAGGAGAAATAATTATAGAAGCTCCTAAGTTGGGTGATGTGGACATAACATTGAAATATTTTTTTTTTTATTAATTAGCAAGACCCCGGTCAGTTAGAAGAAACCCGGACTTGAGAGCAGTAAAAAACACCCGTTCTAGGCAGAATCGAAAAAGTAGAGCGTCGAAGCTAACATAATTGTTTCCAAACGACTGAGGATATTAGGAGGGAACTAATAGAAAGCGATAGCGCTGAAAATGTAGCGGAAACTTGGGCTCAAATACCTTAAGTAGCTGGTTGACACTCTCTAAGGCAAACTTCAAAGACATCTTTGAATTCAAAAAAAAAAGCATCGAATTAGATCGCAGTTGATAGGCAAGAAACCACTCACTTTTCGCGCGACTTCTCTGGAGTGACGAAATGTCATAAATAAAAAGACCTCCCGGTCAACGCAATAGTTTTCGAAGAAAAAATGACATGGACTTGGCCACCTGGAAGCGACAGCAAAATACTTTTTTATGTAGATAATAAGTATAAGTGAGTATAAGTGAGAAGAATATATCACTATTATTGGTATTTAACTCAACGAACAGACGGATAGGCTGGTAAATATTCAAAAAAAAAATAACTAACCACAGAGCTGGCGGCACTTAAGATTCTCTTTGTTCATCTGGATGTTCATTTCTTTGGAAATCAAATGAATGAAACACATTTACGTCCCTCGATGGGGAAGAAGGGGAATGTCAGAACTTCGGTGTGTGAGGCTAGAACTGTGGCGAAAAATGCCGATAAAAAATAAAATATTTCACACAAACAACAAAAAAACTAATCGATAATCACATAAGGCTTTTGCCTGAAAATTTTAAAATGTGCTTAGTGGCATTGTGCTACTATGGTGGCACGGCCGAGTAATCATAGTCAACTTATGTACAGTAGGCGAACAAATTATAGCCGCACCAAATTTTCACATGTTTTAAAATATTATTTTTGCTGTTATTTAATTTTGGTTAATTTTTTATAGTTCATTCTTTAAAAATATCCGTATAAATACAAGTTTAAAGGCAGTGTCACACGATTGGGTATTTTCCAAAATTTTGTACAAATCGTATCCCAATTGTGTGAACAACCAAAATTTTTTTCTTTATCCCAATCACGAAAATTAATTTGTTGAAATTTTTCAATAAAAGATTGCTGTATTGTACCAATCTTTTGACTACATAAATCAAAATTGCCCCATTTTTTTTTTAGCAGTGATACTACCTCAAAAATTTATACAATTTAAAAAAGAATTCAACAAATTTTCGTTAAAATGTCGAGTTTTTTAATTAAATTCCTAAGATGCAGTTTAGTGGCGCATTGAATTCGAGTGAAATAAATTATGAGTTTCAAATGGCTAAAATTTCGATTGATTTTTTAGAATTTTTAAAAAGTTCGAAATTTGCACGAAAATTTGTTGATTTTTTTTTTTAATATTGCACAAGTTTGGAAACTTGGATTTACACGGGTTTTGTTAAAGAATGAATTATATTTTTGATAAAAAAAAAAATAAAAAAAGTTCAATGACAACAAAAATAATACGTTAAAACTTGGAAAAAAGTGGTTCGGCTATAATTTTTTGACCACTACACATTAGGTCATATGATTACTTTTTCTGTGCGAAAAAATACTACACGTCTCGCTGATATGCCTTGAGGAGAGAGAATTATTGAAGCCAATATGTACACTTAAATTATAAATCGCTCTAATATTTCATTGATTCGGGCAATTCTTAAATTAATTTTTTTAAGGCGTCTTATTGCCGTAAATGACATTAAATACATTTTGATACAATGTTGCATAAGTTGCAATATTCATATACATACATAGGTATATATTTATGTATGTATGTATGAGTGGATATGCACGTAGTTTTTGTGTATGTACAATCAATGCAATTTTAATGATATTTTATCGAATTGTTAATGCGTAAAGAAGTATCCCCGCAGGGTCAAAGGAAGCCCGAAACACATTTAACAAAATTTTTTGATTGTGTGAGTACACAGTACAAAATTTTGCTTCCATAAAATGAGCGAGCAAATCAAATCGAGGTACAGACGCTTGCGGCCAAGCAAACCTTAGCGCGACATTTAAAAAAAAAAAAAATAAGTAAAATTTTGCAAATTAATAAAAAAAAGATTTTTTTTTTTTAATATAGTTCACATTGTAACGAAAACTATATCTATAAGGAAAAGTTCCAAACATATTCAAAGCTTAGCAAAATTCTTCAAAATTTCAGACTTTTTACTGAAAGTTTTTAGGAAAATAATATGCAAGTTT
The DNA here is from genome assembly GCF_001687245.7 of Rhagoletis zephyria. Lineage (NCBI taxonomy): Eukaryota > Metazoa > Arthropoda > Insecta > Diptera > Tephritidae > Rhagoletis > Rhagoletis zephyria. The sequence goes on along the minus strand of NW_016165295.1, from coordinate 6,920 downwards.
TAAGTAGCTCAAAGTTCTGGTTGATTTTTGAAAATTGTTTTCCATACGATGTGTTCCATACGAAAAAAATGCAAGCATGCGTTACATGTAAAAAACTACACAAGGTCGTCGCGAAAAAAAAATTCAAAAATCACCGAGAATTTTGGGCCACTTCATTATTGCATTTAATGGGCTATTAAACTACATTCCCAAAATTTTCGTAAAAATTTGCATTCAAAATTTGGAATTTTTTTTTTTGGAAATTTGATGCATTTTTCTATATTTTGAACAAAGTTTAATCTTTTATTTATAAAAAATAATAATTTCTTTAATGAATTTTCAAAAATATAACCTGTTTTTTTTTTAAGTCGTGGTAAGCTTTGCGTGGCTACAAGTGTAATTAGGAGAGAGGCCACTAAAACATAATTTCTCATAACAATGATAGAATAGGGGCAAAGACAGAAAATTTTAAAAATGTTGAGCGAAAAGCACAGTGTAATGTTGACAAAAAAAAAATTTCTTTTAATGTGAGAGAACGAAAATTAGGAATAAATCTGCATGAAGGATGCTGCCAAATCGACCAAAAAAGATTTTCGTTCTGCGATCTCACTTTTACTCCTGTATTGATATCTCATAGCTTCATAATAAATTTTTTTTCCACTTTCACTTTCTTAAGTTTCACTACTTGCAATAATTTTTTTCACTGTATCGCACGTTTACCACGATCTTTACGGTAAGAGCATTTAATATATGGCTGCATGTCAGGGTAGCCGCCCTACGCCCATCAGTTATGTTGTGGCTGACCAAGTTTTTATTGTCGACTTGGATGCACTCCATACGCACTAGCAGACAGCGTTTTTTCTTTTTTGTTTATTTAAGATTACCCAGTTATAGAATGTTTATGCGTAAATTCAATTTTGAAGGTTCAATTGCCAATAACAATAACAACACTTAAGCGAATGAAGCAAAAAAAAAAAACAAGAAAAGTTATAAAGTTGAAGAATAAAAATGCAATAATGAAATAAGGCAGCGACGCCGCAATTGGCTTAAGTCAGAGAATAATAAGCGTAGCTGCTTAAATGCTGCGATACACAGGGCTAACAGTAAGTTAAAGACTCTGCAGGCAGTGGCAAGTAGTCGCAATCGTAAGAGAAGCTTTAAGCCAATTGTTAGGAGTCTTGGATGAGCCGAAATTTAAAGCATGTTGCTTTTTCTGCCTGTATGTATTTATGAATACTGCATTTTTGGGGCTTTCACTTGACCTGTGCTTGTCAACACATAAATTTGTTGCATTTGACATGTGTGTGTGGCACAGTGGAATTTTTATTTTTGAGAAGGTTGCACGCATAAATATGCTGACTTGCCATGCGTATCTACATAACTACTATACATACATATATTTATACATACAAATATGCGGCATTGCAGAAATCTTTTAAGTAGAAAAATAAATTTGTGTTGAATTTTAAGTCCGGTCCTATTGGGAACTGCGCTTAACCCTATCTTTTGACCAGCGTTGGAACGAGCGCATTTGACCGCAGTTTAAACCCAAGTGGCCACTGATACTCAGACTGTCGTGCCTATCAAACGATTGGACCCTTCAAATATTGAACGAATATGTCAACAATAATATATTTGTGCCAAAATCTTCTTATTTTTTATTTGGCTCAATAATAATAATGGGACTTCCTTTTGATGTGTGTCTCGGTACTTGGATACCCTTGAAGATCAACGTATTTCGTTTACAATTACAAACCTAAGATGTTATTGTACCAGGGTGATTGATTCGGCTTTTCCAAACCGGCTTTGTTCGGGTTTACTGAAACACAGTTCTAACGGAACCGAAACCCGATTGCAAAAGAACCGAATGAACCGAAAAATAGTTCTAGGAGAACCGAAATTCGATTCCAAGAGAACCGTAAAACGGGTCCGGAAGAGTTGGAAAATCATCTCAGAATAGCCGAAAAAATAATTCAAAGGAACTGAAAAACCATTCATAAGAACCGAAAGAGGATCCTACAGAACCAAAAATCAGCCACGCAAAAAATTTATTGCTGAAATATGAAGACATCAGCCCCAAGTTCAGGTTAGAAGATATTATAGAGTTCTGAGTTGATCCGCCAAATTTTTTCCGATTCGACGCACCATGTGCCGGGTATATGCATCTGGCCGACTTCGTTTTCAACTTGAAATTCGGTTTGTTTACGTAATATAAAGTTCTGAGTTGACCTACAACATTTTTTTATTCAAATTTAATTTTATTGTGGTTTTCTTCCTGCAATTTCAACGCGTCAAAAGAATAGCTACAACATAAAAAATCATGTTTTTAAATGAAAATATTGCTTTATTTTAAATAACGTGGCAAACATTGACATAAATTTTTTTTCAAGTATTATATTTTTATAAAATATTTTTAACGCAAATATCAACTAAGGATTGTATGTAATATATTTAGTTATTTTCTTTACCTTACTTTATAACAAAAATATGAACAGAAATTAAATTTTTGTAAAACCATTTTAAAATCTTTTGTTAAGTTATTTCGAACGAGCCTATTTCCGTTGCCACTTTTTTGAAAACCCGAACCGCCCCAAATTCCCGGTTCAGATTGGAAACGGACTCGACAGAACCGGATTTTATAATATTCATAACCGTCGCTCTGATAAAGTGCACAAAGTCGAGGATACTAGCTGAATCCGGTTGAAATGTTTAAAAGGGTTGCCACCTTTTTTGAATCGCATATATGTATATTTAATTTTTTGTTTAGAAAAAAAGGTAAAATGTTACTATTTAAGGGTACCAAGAGAAGGTTATTAAACCAAATATTATCTCTTAGGGTAATAGTGTGAGGATGCCACTTATTTTCGATTCTACACAATCTTAATACATTAAACGACCATATATGTCTGTATACATATATATCTATAAGGTTATCGGAAAAGGCTCTAATGATTTTGATGCAATTTTGTATACAGATAATATTTTGGATTTTAAGGTTATTTGAATAGGCCTTATCTCCGAGAAGACTCGTATAAGGTTTCCACCTATTCGAAATAAGATTAAAATTAATTAAAACATCATAATATGGGTATCGAATGGAAGATGTTTTAAAGATCCCTAATTCAAAAATATGTTTAATAGGGATGCCACCTATTTTCAATCGCAAATTTATTTAATTTTTTGTTTAGAAAAAAAAGGTAAAATATTTCTATTCATGGGTACCAAGAGAAGGGTCTTAAACAATGCTTTCCCTATATACAAATATTTTACATCTGGGTGACCACGCGTCTATGTAATACAAATTTTTATTTTGTTAATTTCCATCAGCATTTTTTTTTTAAGTATACACATTACATATACGCTCAAGATATGTACCATTTCAGCGTGTTTCGGAATAGGGTTGAGTTTCATTCGAAATTCACTATCAGTGTAATAGTTATTTACATACATATGTATATTTCTTTTAAGAGTTCGTAGAGAACGTTCAATACAACTTCGCGCTTCGCATGCAAATCAAGTGTCTGCCTGAAAGTCAAATCCAAATTCAATTTCAATTTCATATCATAAAAAACTCTCTTTTTAATCCTTTTCACTATTCAAACAAGCCAACCTACTACCTGTTGGATTGAGATTCTTTTTGCATTACTATATGCTTCCGTGATTGTTAAGCTTTACTTCTCACTATCTTTTATTTTATTTTATTTTTTTTTTGTTGTGGCAAACGACTGTTGCAGCTGCACCTTAATATTGGCATTATTTATATGCGCAGCGGCTGAGTATTGTAACTGGTATCTTCGAACTACATTTCGGATTGACAGCACTCATAAATACAATTTCAAATTGTTGTTGGCAACAAGCAAAACAACAGCAACAGTGGCTGCAGCAACCGTAATAACCAACAACAAAAAATAAATAAAAAATGGCAGGGCCAATAGGGAAGCCGACAGACGGCAAACAGGGAAGTGTCGTAAAATGCAAAACTACTCTAAAAAGCCAAGTGAAATTTGCTTCAGTTACAGTTCAGTGCATGCGATGTTGCAATGAGGGCGCAGCAAATGCAGCGGGAGCAGCAGCAGCATACGACAACAAAAATAAGGCGAGGAAGGGGGAAAAAACTATGCAAAATGGAGAGCAAACGAACTGGAGCAGCAACAGCAGCAGCGAAAGGTGATTAAAAATTTTGACATTATATTATTTGCCACCTACGTTGTGTGGTAGACTGCCGTACTCTGTGGTGATACGCTGTGTGACTGTGGCAAGCCTGGCTGCAGCAAATTTGCATGCGATGCTGCTACATGCGCATATAACTATGTAAATATCCGAGTATTTTATTGGAAGGCACTGCAATCGTATTGAGAAAGTAAATATGTGGATATTAAAAATTTTGCAGGCCCGGAAATTTTTTGCGGGGTAGCGGTCCCGATTTTACTCGTTGCATTCATAAAATTACAGAAAAAATTTGGCAATCTACTTAAATTATTATTCAATTGGTTATTTATTTTCATATAACTCGACATATACTGAATTTGCTTTTTAAGCAGGTGGCAACCTTCCTACATGTAGTTTACAAACATTTTGATTTTGATACCCATACAGTTGCGGATTTGGAGACTTGTCCGCCCTAAGCCATATACATAGTACCAGCCGCCCCTAGCTCGGCTCTCATTATTAAGGTGCAAAATATGAGTTTACTTTTTTGCCGACTTTTATAGAAATATATTTTCGTAGTAATTTTTTATTTATTTTTATTTTATTTGCTTTATACATTATATTTTTTTTGCTTAATTTAATTTCATATTTATTTTATTATAAGATAATTAAAATTGTTGGAGTTTAATTTTATTAAAAGAGTAAAAAATAGAAGTAATAATTCAATGAATTAATAAAACGGTTAATGATAATTCTACTGGCCGTAGAACTCGATCCCATGACCCCGCAAGTCATTAATCCGCTTTCTTCTTCTTATTTGGCACTGTAACCGCCTAAGCGATTTTGGCCGAGTTCAACAAATCACACCAGTCGTTTCTTTTCTGTGCCAACTGACGCCAACTGGAAATGCCCAGCCAAGTCCTTCTCCACCTGGTCTTTCCATCACAGTAGGGGCCTCCCTCTGTGTCCATTCGAACGACATGGCCAAGCCAGCGAATACCTGGTCTATGGCGTATTTGCCAGGTCTGATGCCACACTGATAAAATCCAATCAGCTCGTTAACGGTGGGCTTCAGTCTTTCACACAACACGCTCGATAAGACCTTGTAACATATGCTTAGAAGGCTGATCCCGCGGTAGTTGGCGCGAATGGCGGGGTCGCCCTTCTTATGGATTGCGCAGAGCACACTTAAATTCCAGTCGTCGGGCATGCGTCCATCTGACCATATTCTGCATAAGAGTTGATGCATGCATCTTATCAACTCCTCGCTGCCATACTTGAATAGCTCAGCTGGCAGGCTGTCAGCTCCAGCAGCTTTGTTGTTTTACAGCCTCGTTATTGCTACTCGTACCTCATCATGGTCAGGCGGAGGAACATCGACTAGGTGATCGGGTTCTTCTTCTCCACAACTTTCCAAGCTGATACCGTTCAGTAGGGTGGAGAAATGTTCCCTCCATAATTTAAGTATGTTCTGAACATCGGTAATTAGGTCGCCATTGTTACGCCTTGGTCTTGAAACCTTCCGTAAGTCGCCTAACTCTCTGGTAAAATTGTCGGGCATTCTTCCTGTCGGCCAGCATTTCAATCTCTTCGCACTCACGTGCTTTCGGATATTTTTATCGATTTGAAATTGATTTTGTAATGATATTTTGAACTAGTTTGTTGAAGCTATTTTTTATCGATTTTTTTACCAATATTTATCGATTTTGTTATCGATATTTATCGATATTGTTATCGATATTTATACATTTTGTTATCGATATTTATCGATATTTTTATCGATTTTGCTACCAATGGTATTATCGATGTTGCTATTGAAATTTTTATCGAAAATGTCATCGATTTTGTTATCGATATTTCTATCGGTTTTGTTATCGATATTTTGTTGGACGTTATTATCGATTTTGTTATCGATAGAGTATAAAGATAAAAATGAAAATAATGATAAAACAGAATAACATGAATGTTATTGAAACGAAAAGAGGTAGAGGTAGGGATCTAGATAGAAAAAAGAGAAAAAATATAACCTCAAGCAAAAGAAGATGTGTGTATGTATACATTGGTTATGAGACAAAATAGATAAGTAGCGTAAGTTTCACTTCTCCAGTGTGCCACAGGCGCACTTACTTTTTTGGTTATGAGTTCTCTTTAATATATTAATTTAACTCTTTAAACTTCTCCATCAAATTTCTCCATAGAGTGTATCGATTGTAAAACTTTAAGCACACAGCTCTTTTACATACATACTTCTTAAATTGTACTAGTGTTCGCCCAGCGGTTGAAATTCAACCGCTAAAATTAAGGATAGTTTATGTGAGTTGAGTTGAGCTGAAATAAAATTTGTTGGAATGGGTTAAGTGGAGGGGAGTTTAGCTTAGTACTTAGCATAACATAGCATAGAATAGCATTAGATTCAATAACATAACATATGTAGCATAACACATCACAATATAACATCGCACATTCTTCAGTTGTATTTCCTTTTTATCCCTATCACTTTCTTCCTCTCTATCTTTGTCTCTATCGCTTTTAATGTTTATGTTTATGTTTATGTTTATCTACACCTTCATATTCATGTTCATGTTCATGTTCATGTTCATGTTCATGTTCATGTTCAAGTTCATGTTCATGTTCATTTTCATGTTCATGTTCATGTTCGTGTTCATGTTCATTTTCATGTTCATGTTCATGTTCATGTTCATGTTCATATTCATCTTCATCTTCATCTTCATCTTCATCTTCATCTTCATCTTCATCTTCATCTTCATCTTCATCTTCATCTTCATCTTCAT